>NW_025316758.1:0-101120 GCF_910594005.1 Cervus elaphus
ATGCTCGTCGCATTTTTCGCACCTTTTCATGCTCCTGGTCCTTTTTTTTTTTTTTTTTGCTCCTCGCATTTTTCACACCTTTTCATGCTCCCCGCATTTTTCACACCTTTTCATGCTCCTCGCATTTTTCGAACCTTTTCATGCTCCTGGTCCTTTTTTTTTTTTTTTTTTTTTTTTGCTCCTCGCATTTTTCACACCTTTTCATGCTCCTGGTCCTTTTTTTTTTTTTTTTTTTTTTTTTTTTTTTTGCTCCTCGCATTTTTCGCACCTTTTCATGCTCCTGGTCCTTTTTTTTTTTTTTTTTTTTTTTTTTTTTTTGCTTCTCGCATTTTTCACACCTTTTCATGCTCCTGGACTTTCTATTTTTTTTTTGGATCCTCACATTTTTCACACCTTTTCATGCTCCTCGCATTTTTCACACCTTTTCATGCTCCTCGCATTTTTCGCACCTTTTCATGCTCCTGGTCCTTTTTTTTTTTTTTTTTTTTTTGCTCCTCGCATTTTTCGCACCTTTTCATGCTCCTCGCATTTTTCGCACATTTTCATGCTCGTCGCATTTTTCGCACCTTTTCATGCTCGTCGCATTTTTCGCACCTTTTCATGCTCCTGGTCCTTTTTTTTTTTTTTTTTTTTTTTTTTTTTTTTGCTCCTCGCATTTTTCGCACCTTTTCATGCTCCTCGCATTTTTCACACCTTTTCATGCTCCCCGCATTTTTCACACCTTTTCATGCTCCTGGTCCTTTTTTTTTTTTTTTTTTTTTTTTTTTTTTGCTCCTCGCATTTTTCGCACCTTTTCATGCTCCTCGCATTTTTCACACCTTTTCATGCTCCCCGCATTTTTCACACCTTTTCATGCTCCTCGCATTTTTCGCACCTTTTCATGCTCCTGGTCCTTTTTTTTTTTTTTTTTTTTTTTGCTCCTCGCATTTTTCACACCTTTTCATGCTCCTCGCATTTTTCGCACCTTTTCATGCTCCTGGTCCTTTTTTTTTTTTTTTTTTTTTTGCTCCTCGCATTTTTCGCACCTTTTCATGCTCCTCGCATTTTTCGCACATTTTCATGCTCGTCGCATTTTTCGCACCTTTTCATGCTCGTCGCATTTTTCGCACCTTTTCATGCTCCTGGTCCTTTTTTTTTTTTTTTTTGCTCCTCGCATTTTTCACACCTTTTCATGCTCCCCGCATTTTTCACACCTTTTCATGCTCCTCGCATTTTTCGCACCTTTTCATGCTCCTGGTCCTTTTTTTTTTTTTTTTTTTTTTTTGCTCCTCGCATTTTTCACACCTTTTCATGCTCCGCGCATTTTTCACACCTTTTCATGCTCCTGGTCCTTTTTTTTTTTTTTTTTTTTTTTTTTTTTTTTGCTCCTCGCATTTTTCACACCTTTTCATGCTCCCCGCATTTTTCACACCTTTTCATGCTCCTCGCATTTTTCACACCTTTTCATGCTCCTGGTCCTTTTTTTTTTTTTTTTTTTTTTTTTTTTTTTTTTTGCTCCTCGCATTTTTCACACCTTTTCATGCTCCTCGCATTTTTCGCACCTTTTCATGCTCCTGGTCCTTTTTTTTTTTTTTTTTTTTTTTTGCTCCTCGCATTTTTCCCACCTTTTCTTGCTCCTGGTCCTTTTTTTTTTTTTTTTTTGCTCCTCGCATTTTTCGCACCTTTTCATGCTCCTGGTCCTTTTTTTTTTTTTTTTTTTTTTTTGCTCCTCGCATTTTTCACACCTTTTCATGCTCCTGGTCCTTTTTTTTTTTTTTTTTTTTTTTTTTTTTTTGCTCCTCGCATTTTTCGCACCTTTTCATGCTCCTCGCATTTTTCACACCTTTTCATGCTCCCCGCATTTTTCACACCTTTTCATGCTCCTCGCATTTTTCACACATCTTCATGCTTCTCGCATTTTTCACAACTTTTCATGCTCCTCGCATTTTTCACACCTTTTCATGCTCCTGGTCTTTTTTTTTTTTTTGCTCCTCGCATTTTTCACACCTTTTCATGCTCCTGGTCTTTCTTTTTTTTTTTTTTTTTTTGCTCCTCGCATTTTTCACACCTTTTCATGCTCTTGGTCTTTTTTTTCTCTTTTGCTCCTCGCATTTTTCACACCTTTTCATGCTCCTGGTCTTTCTTTTTTTTTTTTTGCTCCTCGCATTTTTCACACCTTTTCATGCTCCTGGTCTTTTTTTTTTTTTTGCTCCTCGCATTTTTCACACCTTTTCATGCTCCTGGTCTCTTTTTTTTTTTTTGCTCCTCGCATTTTTCACACCTTTTCATGCTCCTGGTCTTTTTTTTTTTTTTTTGCTCCTCGCATTTTTCACACCTTTTCATGCTCTTGGTCTTTTTTTTTTTTTTTGCTCCTCGCATTTTTCACACCATTTCATGCTCCTGGTCTTTTTTTTTTTTTTTGCTCCTCGCATTTTTCACACCTTTTCATGCTCCTGGTCTTTTTTTTTTTTTTGCTCCCCGCATTTTTTACACCTTTTCATGCTCCTGGTCTTTTTTTTTTTTTTGCTCCTCGCATTTTTCACACCTTTTCATGCTCCTGGTCCTTTTTTTTTTTTTTTTTTTTTTTTTTTTTTTTGCTCCTCGCATTTTTCACACCTTTTCATGCTCCTGGTCCTTTTTTTTTTTTTTTTTCTCCTCGCATTTTTCACACCTCTTCATGCTCGTCGCATTTTTCGCACCTTTTCATGCTCCTGGTCCTTTTTTTTTTTTTTTTTGCTCCTCGCATTTTTCACACCTTTTCATGCTCCCCGCATTTTTCACACCTTTTCATGCTCCTCGCATTTTTCGCACCTTTTCATGCTCCTGGTCCTTTTTTTTTTTTTTTTTTTTTTTTGCTCCTCGCATTTTTCACACCTTTTCATGCTCCTGGTCCTTTTTTTTTTTTTTTTTCTCCTCGCATTTTTCACACCTCTTCATGCTCGTCGCATTTTTCACACCTTTTCATGCCCCTGGTCTTTCTTTCTTTCTTTTTTTTTTTTTTTTTGCTCCTCGCATTTTTCACACCTCTTCATGCTCCTCGCATTTTTCACATCTTTTCATGCTCGTCGCATTTTTCACACCTTTTCATGCTCCTGGTCCTTTTTTTTTTTTTTTTTTTTTTTTTTTTTTGCTCCTCGCATTTTTCACACCTCTTCATGCTCCTCGCATTTTTCACATCTTTTCATGCTCGTCGCATTTTTCACACCTTTTCATGCTCCTGGTCCTTTTTTTTTTTTTTTTTTTTTTTTTTTTTTGCTCCTCGCATTTTTCACACCTTTTCATGCTCGTCGCATTTTTCGCACCTTTTCATGCTCGTCGCATTTTTCGCACCTTTTCATGCTCGTCGCATTTTTCGCACCTTTTCATGCTCGTCGCATTTTTCGCACCTTTTCATGCTCGTCGCATTTTTCGCACCTTTTCATGCTCGTCGCATTTTTCGCACCTTTTCATGCTCGTCGCATTTTTCGCACCTTTTCATGCTCGTCGCATTTTTCGCACCTTTTCATGCTCCTCGCATTTTTCGCACCTTTTCATTCTCCTGGTTCTTTTTTTTTTTTTTTTTTTTTGCTCCTCGCCTTTTTCGCACCTTTTCATGCTCGTCGCATTTTTCGCACCTTTTCATGCTCCTGGTCTTTTTTTTTTTTTTTTTTGCTCCTCGCATTTTTCACACCTCTTCATGCTCCTCGCATTTTTCACATCTTTTCATGCTCGTCGCATTTTTCACACCTTTTCATGCTCCTGGTCCTTTTTTTTTTTTTTTTTTTTTTTTTTTTTTTGCTCCTCGCATTTTTCACACCTCTTCATGCTCCTCGCAGTTTTCACATCTTTTCATGCTCGTCGCATTTTTCACACCTTTTCATGCTCCTGGTCCTTTTTTTTTTTTTTTTTTTTTTTTTTTTTTTGCTCCTCGCATTTTTCGCACCTTTTCATGCTCGTCGCATTTTTCGCACCTTTTCATGCTCGTCGCATTTTTCGCACCTTTTCATGCTCCTGGTCCTTTTTTTTTTTTTTTTTGCTCCTCGCATTTTTCACACCTTTTCATGCTCCCCGCATTTTTCACACCTTTTCATGCTCCTCGCATTTTTCGCACCTTTTCATGCTCCTGGTCCTTTTTTTTTTTTTTTTTTTTTTTTGCTCCTCGCATTTTTCACACCTTTTCATGCTCCTGGTCCTTTTTTTTTTTTTTTTTGCTCCTCGCATTTTTCACACCTTTTCATGCTCCCCGCATTTTTCACACCTTTTCATGCTCCTCGCATTTTTCGCACCTTTTCATGCTCCTGGTCCTTTTTTTTTTTTTTTTTTTTTTTTGCTCCTCGCATTTTTCACACCTTTTCATGTTCCTCGTCTTTTTTTTTTTTTTTTTTTTGCTCCTCGCATTTTTCGCACCTTTTCATGCTCCTGGTCCTTTTTTTTTTTTTTTTTTTTTTGCTCCTCGCATTTTTCGCACCTTTTCATGCTCCTCGCATTTTTCGCACATTTTCATGCTCGTCGCATTTTTCGCACCTTTTCATGCTCGTCGCATTTTTCGCACCTTTTCATGCTCCTGGTCCTTTTTTTTTTTTTTTTTGCTCCTCGCATTTTTCACACCTTTTCATGCTCCCCGCATTTTTCACACCTTTTCATGCTCCTCGCATTTTTCGCACCTTTTCATGCTCCTGGTCCTTTTTTTTTTTTTTTTTTTTTTTTGCTCCTCGCATTTTTCACACCTTTTCATGCTCCGCGCATTTTTCACACCTTTTCATGCTCCTGGTCCTTTTTTTTTTTTTTTTTTTTTTTTTTTTTTTTTCTCCTCTCTTTTTTCACACCTTTTCATGTTCCTGGTCCTTTTTTTTTTTTTTTTTTTTTTTTTTTTTTTTGCTCCTCGCATTTTTCACACCTCTTCATGCTCCTCGCATTTTTCACATCTTTTCATGCTAGTCGCATTTTTCACACCTTTTCATGCTCCTGGTCCTTTTTTTTTTTTTTTTTTTTTTTTTTTTTTTGCTCCTCGCATTTTTCACACCTCTTCATGCTCCTCGCATTTTTCACATCTTTTCATGCTCGTCGCATTTTTCACACCTTTTCATGCTCCTGGTCCTTTTTTTTTTTTTTTTTTTTTTTTTTTTTTTTGCTCCTCGCATTTTTCGCACCTTTTCATGCTCGTCGCATTTTTCGCACCTTTTCATGCTCGTCGCATTTTTCGCACCTTTTCATGCTCCTGGTCCTTTTTTTTTTTTTTTTTTGCTCCTCGCATTTTTCACACCTTTTCATGCTCCCCGCATTTTTCACACCTTTTCATGCTCCTCGCATTTTTCGCACCTTTTCATGCTCCTGGTCCTTTTTTTTTTTTTTTTTTTTTTTTGCTCCCCGCATTTTTTACACCTTTTCATGCTCCTGGTCTTTTTTTTTTTTTTGCTCCTCGCATTTTTCACACCTTTTCATGCTCCTGGTCCTTTTTTTTTTTTTTTTTTTTTTTTTTTTTTTTTGCTCCTCGCATTTTTCACACCTTTTCATGCTCCTGGTCCTTTTTTTTTTTTTTTTCTCCTCGCATTTTTCACACCTCTTCATGCTCGTCGCATTTTTCGCACCTTTTCATGCTCCTGGTCCTTTTTTTTTTTTTTTTTGCTCCTCGCATTTTTCACACCTTTTCATGCTCCCCGCATTTTTCACACCTTTTCATGCTCCTCGCATTTTTCGCACCTTTTCATGCTCCTGGTCCTTTTTTTTTTTTTTTTTTTTTTTTGCTCCTCGCATTTTTCACACCTTTTCATGCTCCTGGTCCTTTTTTTTTTTTTTTTTCTCCTCGCATTTTTCACACCTCTTCATGCTCGTCGCATTTTTCACACCTTTTCATGCCCCTGGTCTTTCTTTCTTTCTTTTTTTTTTTTTTTTTTGCTCCTCGCCTTTTTCACACCTCTTCATGCTCCTCGCATTTTTCACATCTTTTCATGCTCGTCGCATTTTTCACACCTTTTCATGCTCCTGGTCCTTTTTTTTTTTTTTTTTTTTTTTTTTTTTTTGCTCCTCGCATTTTTCACACCTCTTCATGCTCCTCGCATTTTTCACATCTTTTCATGCTCGTCGCATTTTTCACACCTTTTCATGCTCCTGGTCCTTTTTTTTTTTTTTTTTTTTTTTTTTTTTGCTCCTCGCATTTTTCACACCTTTTCATGCTCGTCGCATTTTTCGCACCTTTTCATGCTCGTCGCATTTTTCGCACCTTTTCATGCTCGTCGCATTTTTCGCACCTTTTCATGCTCGTCGCATTTTTCGCACCTTTTCATGCTCGTCGCATTTTTCGCACCTTTTCATGCTCGTCGCATTTTTCGCACCTTTTCATGCTCGTCGCATTTTTCGCACCTTTTCATGCTCGTCGCATTTTTCGCACCTTTTCATGCTCCTCGCATTTTTCGCACCTTTTCATGCTCCTGGTTCTTTTTTTTTTTTTTTTTTTTTGCTCCTCGCCTTTTTCGCACCTTTTCATGCTCGTCGCATTTTTCGCACCTTTTCATGCTCCTGGTCTTTTTTTTTTTTTTTTTTGCTCCTCGCATTTTTCACACCTCTTCATGCTCCTCGCATTTTTCACATCTTTTCATGCTCGTCGCATTTTTCACACCTTTTCATGCTCCTGGTCCTTTTTTTTTTTTTTTTTTTTTTTTTTTTTTGCTCCTCGCATTTTTCACACCTCTTCATGCTCCTCGCATTTTTCACATCTTTTCATGCTCGTCGCATTTTTCACACCTTTTCATGCTCCTGGTCCTTTTTTTTTTTTTTTTTTTTTTTTTTTTTTTTGCTCCTCGCATTTTTCGCACCTTTTCATGCTCGTCGCATTTTTCGCACCTTTTCATGCTCGTCGCATTTTTCGCACCTTTTCATGCTCCTGGTCCTTTTTTTTTTTTTTTTTGCTCCTCGCATTTTTCACACCTTTTCATGCTCCCCGCATTTTTCACACCTTTTCATGCTCCTCGCATTTTTCGCACCTTTTCATGCTCCTGGTCCTTTTTTTTTTTTTTTTTTTTTTTTGCTCCTCGCATTTTTCACACCTTTTCATGCTCCTGGTCCTTTTTTTTTTTTTTTTTGCTCCTCGCATTTTTCACACCTTTTCATGCTCCCCGCATTTTTCACACCTTTTCATGCTCCTCGCATTTTTCGCACCTTTTCATGCTCCTGGTCCTTTTTTTTTTTTTTTTTTTTTTTTGCTCCTCGCATTTTTCACACCTTTTCATGTTCCTCGTCTTTTTTTTTTTTTTTTTTTTGCTCCTCGCATTTTTCGCACCTTTTCATGCTCCTGGTCCTTTTTTTTTTTTTTTTTTTTTTGCTCCTCGCATTTTTCGCACCTTTTCATGCTCCTCGCATTTTTCGCACATTTTCATGCTCGTCGCATTTTTCGCACCTTTTCATGCTCGTCGCATTTTTCGCACCTTTTCATGCTCCTGGTCCTTTTTTTTTTTTTTTTTGCTCCTCGCATTTTTCACACCTTTTCATGCTCCCCGCATTTTTCACACCTTTTCATGCTCCTCGCATTTTTCGCACCTTTTCATGCTCCTGGTCCTTTTTTTTTTTTTTTTTTTTTTTTGCTCCTCGCATTTTTCACACCTTTTCATGCTCCGCGCATTTTTCACACCTTTTCATGCTCCTGGTCCTTTTTTTTTTTTTTTTTTTTTTTTTTTTTTTTGCTCCTCGCATTTTTCACACCTTTTCATGCTCCTGGTCCTTTTTTTTTTTTTTTTTTTTTTTTTTTTTTTTGCTCCTCGCATTTTTCACACCTCTTCATGCTCCTCGCATTTTTCACATCTTTTCATGCTAGTCGCATTTTTCACACCTTTTCATGCTCCTGGTCCTTTTTTTTTTTTTTTTTTTTTTTTTTTTTTTGCTCCTCGCATTTTTCACACCTCTTCATGCTCCTCGCATTTTTCACATCTTTTCATGCTCGTCGCATTTTTCACACCTTTTCATGCTCCTGGTCCTTTTTTTTTTTTTTTTTTTTTTTTTTTTTTTTGCTCCTCGCATTTTTCGCACCTTTTCATGCTCGTCGCATTTTTCGCACCTTTTCATGCTCGTCGCATTTTTCGCACCTTTTCATGCTCCTGGTCCTTTTTTTTTTTTTTTTTGCTCCTCGCATTTTTCACACCTTTTCATGCTCCCCGCATTTTTCACACCTTTTCATGCTCCTCGCATTTTTCGCACCTTTTCATGCTCCTGGTCCTTTTTTTTTTTTTTTTTTTTTTTTTGCTCCTCGCATTTTTCACACCTTTTCATGCTCCTGGTCCTTTTTTTTTTTTTTTTTTTTTTTTTTTTTTTTTGCTCCTCGCATTTTTCACACCTTTTCATGCTCCTCGCATTTTTCACACCTTTTCATGCTCCTGGTCCTTTTTTTTTTTTTTTTTCTCCTCGCATTTTTCACACCTCTTCATGCTCGTCGCATTTTTCACACCTTTTCATGCCCCTGGTCTTTCTTTCTTTCTTTTTTTTTTTTTTTTTGCTCCTCGCATTTTTCACACCTCTTCATGCTCCTCGCATTTTTCACATCTTTTCATGCTCGTCGCATTTTTCACACCTTTTCATGCTCCTGGTCCTTTTTTTTTTTTTTTTTTTTTTTTTTTTTTTGCTCCTCGCATTTTTCACACCTCTTCATGCTCCTCGCATTTTTCACATCTTTTCATGCTCGTCGCATTTTTCACACCTTTTCATGCTCCTGGTCCTTTTTTTTTTTTTTTTTTTTTTTTTTTTTGCTCCTCGCATTTTTCACACCTTTTCATGCTCGTCGCATTTTTCGCACCTTTTCATGCTCGTCGCATTTTTCGCACCTTTTCATGCTCGTCGCATTTTTCGCACCTTTTCATGCTCGTCGCATTTTTCGCACCTTTTCATGCTCGTCGCATTTTTCGCACCTTTTCATGCTCGTCGCATTTTTCGCACCTTTTCATGCTCGTCGCATTTTTCGCACCTTTTCATGCTCGTCGCATTTTTCGCACCTTTTCATGCTCCTGGTCCTTTTTTTTTTTTTTTTTTTTTTTTTTTTTTTTTGCTCCTCAAATTTTTCACACCTTTTCATGCTCCTCGCATTTTTCGCACCTTTTCATGCTCCTGGCTCTTTTTTTTTTTTTTTTTTTTTTGCTCCTCGCCTTTTTCGCACCTTTTCATGCTCGTCGCATTTTTCGCACCTTTTCATGCTCCTGGTCTTTTTTTTTTTTTTTTTTGCTCCTCGCATTTTTCACACCTCTTCATGCTCCTCGCAGTTTTCACATCTTTTCATGCTCGTCGCATTTTTCACACCTTTTCATGCTCCTGGTCCTTTTTTTTTTTTTTTTTTTTTTTTTTTTTTTGCTCCTCGCATTTTTCACACCTCTTCATGCTCCTCGCATTTTTCACATCTTTTCATGCTCGTCGCATTTTTCACACCTTTTCATGCTCCTGGTCCTTTTTTTTTTTTTTTTTTTTTTTTTTTTTTTTTGCTCCTCGCATTTTTCGCACCTTTTCATGCTCGTCGCATTTTTCGCACCTTTTCATGCTCGTCGCATTTTTCGCACCTTTTCATGCTCCTGGTCCTTTTTTTTTTTTTTTTTGCTCCTCGCATTTTTCACACCTTTTCATGCTCCCCGCATTTTTCACACCTTTTCATGCTCCTCGCATTTTTCGCACCTTTTCATGCTCCTGGTCCTTTTTTTTTTTTTTTTTTTTTTTTTTTTTTTTTGCTCCTCTTTTTTTTCGCACCTTTTCATGCTCCTGGTCCTTTTTTTTTTTTTTTTTTTTTTTTTTTTTTTTTGCTCCTCGCATTTTTCACACCTTTTCATGCTCCTGGTCCTTTTTTTTTTTTTTTTTTTTTTTTTTTTTTTTTGCTCCTCGCATTTTTCGCACCTTTTCATGCTCCTGGTCCTTTTTTTTTTTTTTTTTTTTTTTTGCTCCTCGCATTTTTCACACCTTTTCATGCTCCTGGTCCTTTTTTTTTTTTTTTTTTTTTTTTTTTTTTTTGCTCCTCGCATTTTTCGCACCTTTTCATGCTCCTCGCATTTTTCACACCTTTTCATGCTCCCCGCATTTTTCACACCTTTTCATGCTCCTCGCATTTTTCGCACCTTTTCATGCTCCTGGTCCTTTTTTTTTTTTTTTTTTTTTTTGCTCCTCGCATTTTTCACACCTTTTCATGCTCCTCGCATTTTTCGCACCTTTTCATGCTCCTGGTCCTTTTTTTTTTTTTTTTTTTTTTTGCTCCTCGCATTTTTCGCACCTTTTCATGCTCCTCGCATTTTTCGCACCTTTTCATGCTCGTCGCATTTTTCGCACCTTTTCATGCTCGTCGCATTTTTCACACCTTTTCATGCTCCCCGCATTTTTCACACCTTTTCATGCTCCTCGCATTTTTCGCACCTTTTCATGCTCCTGGTCCTTTTTTTTTTTTTTTTTTTTTTTTTGCTCCTCGCATTTTTCACACCTTTTCATGCTCCGCGCATTTTTCACACCTTTTCATGCTCCTGGTCCTTTTTTTTTTTTTTTTTTTTTTTTTTTTTTTTGCTCCTCGCATTTTTCACACCTTTTCATGCTCCCCGCATTTTTCACACCTTTTCATGCTCCTCGCATTTTTCACACCTTTTCATGCTCCTGGTCCTTTTTTTTTTTTTTTTTTTTTTTTTTTTTTTTTTTGCTCCTCGCATTTTTCACACCTTTTCATGCTCCTCGCATTTTTCGCACCTTTTCATGCTCCTGGTCCTTTTTTTTTTTTTTTTTTTTTTTTGCTCCTCGCATTTTTCACACCTTTTCATGCTCCTGGTCCTTTTTTTTTTTTTTTTTTTTTTTTTTTTTTTTGCTCCTCGCATTTTTCGCACCTTTTCATGCTCCTGGTCCTTTTTTTTTTTTTTTTTTTTTTTTTGCTCCTCGCATTTTTCACACCTTTTCATGCTCCTGGTCCTTTTTTTTTTTTTTTTTTTTTTTTTTTTTTTTGCTCCTCGCATTTTTCGCACCTTTTCATGCTCCTCGCATTTTTCACACCTTTTCATGCTCCCCGCATTTTTCACACCTTTTCATGCTCCTCGCATTTTTCACACATCTTCATGCTTCTCGCATTTTTCACAACTTTTCATGCTCCTCGCATTTTTCACACCTTTTCATGCTCCTGGTCTTTTTTTTTTTTTTGCTCCTCGCATTTTTCACACCTTTTCATGCTCCTGGTCTTTCTTTTTTTTTTTTTTTTTTTGCTCCTCGCATTTTTCACACCTTTTCATGCTCTTGGTCTTTTTTTTCTCTTTTGCTCCTCGCATTTTTCACACCTTTTCATGCTCCTGGTCTTTCTTTTTTTTTTTTTGCTCCTCGCATTTTTCACACCTTTTCATGCTCCTGGTCTTTTTTTTTTTTTTGCTCCTCGCATTTTTCACACCTTTTCATGCTCCTGGTCTCTTTTTTTTTTTTTGCTCCTCGCATTTTTCACACCTTTTCATGCTCCTGGTCTTTTTTTTTTTTTTTTGCTCCTCACATTTTTCACACCTTTTCATGCTCTTGGTCTTTTTTTTTTTTTTTGCTCCTCGCATTTTTCACACCATTTCATGCTCCTGGTCTTTTTTTTTTTTTTTGCTCCTCGCATTTTTCACACCTTTTCATGCTCCTGGTCTTTTTTTTTTTTTTGCTCCCCGCATTTTTTACACCTTTTCATGCTCCTGGTCTTTTTTTTTTTTTTGCTCCTCGCATTTTTCACACCTTTTCATGCTCCTGGTCTTTTTTTTTTTTTTTTTTTTGCTCCTCGCATTTTTCACACCTTTTCATGCTCTTGATCTTTCTTTTTTTTTTTTTGCTCCCCGCATTTTTCACACCTTTTCATGCTCCTGGTCTGTCTTTTTTTATTTTTTTTTTTTTTGCTCCTCGCATTTTTCACACATTTTCATGCTCCTGGTCTTTTTTTTTTTTTTTGCTCCCCGCATTTTTTACACCTTTTCATGCTCCTGGTCTTTCTTTTTTTTTTTTTTTTTTTTGCTCCTCGCATTTTTCACACCTTTTCATGCTCCTGGTCTTTTTTTTTTTTTTTTGCTCCTCGCATTTTTCACACCTTTTCATGCTCCTGATCTTTTTTTTTTTTTTGCTCCTCGCATTTTTCACACCTTTTCATGCTCCTGGTCTTTTTTTTTTTTTTTTGCTCCTCGCATTTTTCACACCTTTTCATGCTCCTGGTCTTTTTTTTTTTTTTGCTCCTCGCATTTTTCACACCTTTTCATGCTCCTGATCTTTCTTTTTTTTTTTTTGCTCCCCGCATTTTTCACACCTTTTCATGCTCCTGGTCTGTCTTTTTTTATTTTTTTTTTTTTTGCTCCTCGCATTTTTCACACCTTTTCATGCTCCTGGTCTTTTTTTTTTTTTTTTGCTCCCCGCATTTTTTTACACCTTTTCATGCTCCTGGTCTTTCTTTTTTTTTTTTTGCTCCTCGCATTTTTCACACCTTTTCATGCTCCTGGTCTTTTTTTTTTTTTTTTGCTCCTCGCATTTTTCACACCTTTTCATGCTCCTGGTCTTTTTTTTTTTTTTTTGCTCCTCGCATTTTTCACACCTTTTCATGCTCCTGGTCTTTTTTTTTTTTTTGCTCCTCGCATTTTTCACACCTTTTCATGCTCCTGGTCTTTTTTTTTTTTTTTTGCTCCTCGAATTTTTCACACCTTTTCATGCTCCTCGCATTTTTCACACCTCTTCATGCTCCTCGCATTTTTCACAACTTTTCATGCTCCTCGAATTTTTCACACCTTTTCATGCTCCTGGTCTTTTTTTTTTTTTTTTGCTCCTCGCATTTTTCACACCTTTTCATGCTCCTGGTCTTTTTTTTTTTTTTGCTCCTCGCATTTTTCACACCTTTTCATGCTCCTGGTCTTTTTTTTTTTTTTTTGCTCCTCGAATTTTTCACACCTTTTCATGCTCCTCGCATTTTTCACACCTCTTCATGCTCCTCGCATTTTTCACAACTTTTCATGCTCCTCGAATTTTTCACACCTTTTCATGCTCCTGGTCTTTTTTTTTTTTTTGCTCCTCGCATTTTTCACACCTTTTCATGCTCCTGGTCTTTTTTTTTTTTTTTTTTTGCTCCTCGAATTTTTCACACCTTTTCATGCTCCTGGTCTTTTTTTTTTTTTTTTTTTGCTCCTCGAATTTTTCACACCTTTTCATGCTCCTCGCATTTTTCACACATCTTCATGCTTCTCGCATTTTTCACAACTTTTCATGCTCCTCGCATTTTTCACACCTTTTCATGCTCCTGGTCTTTTTTTTTTTTTTGCTCCTCGCATTTTTCACACCTTTTCATGCTCCTGGTCTTTCTTTTTTTTTTTTTTTTTTTGCTCCTCGCATTTTTCACACCTTTTCATGCTCTTGGTCTTTTTTTTCTCTTTTGCTCCTCGCATTTTTCACACCTTTTCATGCTCCTGGTCTTTCTTTTTTTTTTTTTGCTCCTCGCATTTTTCACACCTTTTCATGCTCCTGGTCTTTTTTTTTTTTTTGCTCCTCGCATTTTTCACACCTTTTCATGCTCCTGGTCTCTTTTTTTTTTTTTGCTCCTCGCATTTTTCACACCTTTTCATGCTCCTGGTCTTTTTTTTTTTTTTTTGCTCCTCACATTTTTCACACCTTTTCATGCTCTTGGTCTTTTTTTTTTTTTTTGCTCCTCGCATTTTTCACACCATTTCATGCTCCTGGTCTTTTTTTTTTTTTTTGCTCCTCGCATTTTTCACACCTTTTCATGCTCCTGGTCTTTTTTTTTTTTTTGCTCCCCGCATTTTTTACACCTTTTCATGCTCCTGGTCTTTTTTTTTTTTTTGCTCCTCGCATTTTTCACACCTTTTCATGCTCCTGGTCTTTTTTTTTTTTTTTTTTTTGCTCCTCGCATTTTTCACACCTTTTCATGCTCTTGATCTTTCTTTTTTTTTTTTTGCTCCCCGCATTTTTCACACCTTTTCATGCTCCTGGTCTGTCTTTTTTTATTTTTTTTTTTTTTGCTCCTCGCATTTTTCACACATTTTCATGCTCCTGGTCTTTTTTTTTTTTTTTGCTCCCCGCATTTTTTACACCTTTTCATGCTCCTGGTCTTTCTTTTTTTTTTTTTTTTTTTTGCTCCTCGCATTTTTCACACCTTTTCATGCTCCTGGTCTTTTTTTTTTTTTTTTGCTCCTCGCATTTTTCACACCTTTTCATGCTCCTGGTCTTTTTTTTTTTTTTTTTGCTCCTCGCATTTTTCACACCTTTTCATGCTCCTGGTCTTTTTTTTTTTTTTGCTCCTCGCATTTTTCACACCTTTTCATGCTCCTGGTCTTTTTTTTTTTTTTTGCTCCTCGCATTTTTCACACCTTTTCATGCTCCTCGCATTTTTCACACCTTTTCATGCTCCTGATCTTTCTTTTTTTTTGCTCCCCGCATTTTTCACATCTTTTCATGCTCCTGGTCTGTCTTTTTTTTTTTTTTTGCTCCTCGCATTTTTCACACCTTTTCATGCTCCTGGTCTTTTTTTTTTTTTTGCTCCTCGCATTTTTCACACCTTTTCATGCTCCTGGTCTTTTTTTTTTTTTTGCTCCTCGCATTTTTCACACCTTTTCATGCTCCTGGTCTTTTTTTTTTTTTTGCTCCTCGCATTTTTCACACCTTTTCATGCTCCTGGTCTCTTTTTTTTTTTTTTTTTTTTTTTGCTCCTCGCATTTTTCACACCTTTTCATGCTCCTGGTCTTTTTTTTTTTTTTTTGCTCCTCACATTTTTCACACCTTTTCATGCTCTTGGTCTTTTTTTTTTTTTTTGCTCCTCGCATTTTTCACACCATTTCATGCTCCTGGTCTTTTTTTTTTTTTTTGCTCCTCGCATTTTTCACACCTTTTCATGCTCCTGGTCTTTTTTTTTTTTTTGCTCCCCGCATTTTTTACACCTTTTCATGCTCCTGGTCTTTTTTTTTTTTTTGCTCCTCGCATTTTTCACACCTTTTCATGCTCCTGGTCTTTTTTTTTTTTTTTTTTTTGCTCCTCGCATTTTTCACACCTTTTCATGCTCCTGATCTTTCTTTTTTTTTTTTTGCTCCCCGCATTTTTCACACCTTTTCATGCTCCTGGTCTGTCTTTTTTTTTTTTTTTTTTTTTTGCTCCTCGCATTTTTCACACCTTTTCATGCTCCTGGTCTTTTTTTTTTTTTTTGCTCCCCGCATTTTTTACACCTTTTCATGCTCCTGGTCTTTCTTTTTTTTTTTTTTTTTTTTGCTCCTCGCATTTTTCACACCTTTTCATGCTCCTGGTCTTTTTTTTTTTTTTTTGCTCCTCGCATTTTTCACACCTTTTCATGCTCCTGGTCTTTTTTTTTTTTTTTTTGCTCCTCGCATTTTTCACACCTTTTCATGCTCCTGGTCTTTTTTTTTTTTTTGCTCCTCGCATTTTTCACACCTTTTCATGCTCCTGGTCTTTTTTTTTTTTTTTGCTCCTCGCATTTTTCACACCTTTTCATGCTCCTCGCATTTTTCACACCTTTTCATGCTCCTGATCTTTCTTTTTTTTTGCTCCCCGCATTTTTCACATCTTTTCATGCTCCTGGTCTGTCTTTTTTTTTTTTTTTGCTCCTCGCATTTTTCACACCTTTTCATGCTCCTGATCTTTCTTTTTTTTTGCTCCCCGCATTTTTCACATCTTTTCATGCTCCTGGTCTGTCTTTTTTTTTTTTTTTGCTCCTCGCATTTTTCACACCTTTTCATGCTCCTGGTCTTTTTTTTTTTTTTGCTCCTCGCATTTTTCACACCTTTTCATGCTCCTGGTCTTTTTTTTTTTTTTGCTCCTCGCATTTTTCAAACCTTTTCATGCTCCTGGTCTTTTTTTTTTTTTTGCTCCTCGCATTTTTCACACCTTTTCATGCTCCTGGTCTTTCTTTTTTTTTTTTTTTTTGCTCCTCGCATTTTTCACACCTTTTCATGCTCCTGGTCTTTTTTTTTTTTTTTTGCTCCTCACATTTTTCACACCTTTTCATGCTCTTGGTCTTTTTTTTTTTTTTTGCTCCTCGCATTTTTCACACCATTTCATGCTCCTGGTCTTTTTTTTTTTTTTTGCTCCTCGCATTTTTCACACCTTTTCATGCTCCTGGTCTTTTTTTTTTTTTTGCTCCCCGCATTTTTTACACCTTTTCATGCTCCTGGTCTTTTTTTTTTTTTTGCTCCTCGCATTTTTCACACCTTTTCATGCTCCTGGTCTTTTTTTTTTTTTTTTTTTTGCTCCTCGCATTTTTCACACCTTTTCATGCTCCTGATCTTTCTTTTTTTTTTTTTTGCTCCCCGCATTTTTCACACCTTTTCATGCTCCTGGTCTGTCTTTTTTTATTTTTTTTTTTTTTGCTCCTCGCATTTTTCACACCTTTTCATGCTCCTGGTCTTTTTTTTTTTTTTTGCTTCCCGCATTTTTTACACCTTTTCATGCTCCTGGTCTTTCTTTTTTTTTTTTTTTTTTTTTGCTCCTCGCATTTTTCACACCTTTTCATGCTCCTGGTCTTTTTTTTTTTTTTTTTGCTCCTCGCATTTTTCACACCTTTTCATGCTCCTGGTCTTTTTTTTTTTTTTTTTTGCTCCTCGCATTTTTCACACCTTTTCATGCTCCTGGTCTTTTTTTTTTTTTTGCTCCTCGCATTTTTCACACCTTTTCATGCTCCTGGTCTTTTTTTTTTTTTTTGCTCCTCGCATTTTTCACACCTTTTCATGCTCCTCGCATTTTTCACACCTTTTCATGCTCCTGGTCTCTTTTTTTTTTTTTTTTTTTTTGCTCCTCGCATTTTTCACACCTTTTCATGCTCCTGATCTTTCTTTTTTTTTTTTTTGCTCCCCGCATTTTTCACACCTTTTCATGCTCCTGGTCTGTCTTTTTTTATTTTTTTTTTTTTTGCTCCTCGCATTTTTCACACCTTTTCATGCTCCTGGTCTTTTTTTTTTTTTTTTGCTCCCCGCATTTTTTACACCTTTTCATGCTCCTGGTCTTTCTTTTTTTTTTTTTGCTCCTCGCATTTTTCACACCTTTTCATGCTCCTGGTCTTTTTTTTTTTTTTTTGCTCCTCGCATTTTTCACACCTTTTCATGCTCCTGGTCTTTTTTTTTTTTTTTTGCTCCTCGCATTTTTCACACCTTTTCATGCTCCTGGTCTTTTTTTTTTTTTTGCTCCTCGCATTTTTCACACCTTTTCATGCTCCTGGTCTTTTTTTTTTTTTTTTGCTCCTCGAATTTTTCACACCTTTTCATGCTCCTCGCATTTTTCACACCTCTTCATGCTCCTCGCATTTTTCACAACTTTTCATGCTCCTCGAATTTTTCACACCTTTTCATGCTCCTGGTCTTTTTTTTTTTTTTGCTCCTCGCATTTTTCACACCTTTTCATGCTCCTGGTCTTTTTTTTTTTTTTTTTTTGCTCCTCGAATTTTTCACACCTTTTCATGCTCCTGGTCTTTTTTTTTTTTTTTTTTTGCTCCTCGAATTTTTCACACCTTTTCATGCTCCTCGCATTTTTCACACATCTTCATGCTTCTCGCATTTTTCACAACTTTTCATGCTCCTCGCATTTTTCACACCTTTTCATGCTCCTGGTCTTTTTTTTTTTTTTGCTCCTCGCATTTTTCACACCTTTTCATGCTCCTGGTCTTTCTTTTTTTTTTTTTTTTTTTGCTCCTCGCATTTTTCACACCTTTTCATGATCTTGGTCTTTTTTTTCTCTTTTGCTCCTCGCATTTTTCACACCTTTTCATGCTCCTGGTCTTTCTTTTTTTTTTTTTGCTCCTCGCATTTTTCACACCTTTTCATGCTCCTGGTCTTTTTTTTTTTTTTGCTCCTCGCATTTTTCACACCTTTTCATGCTCCTGGTCTCTTTTTTTTTTTTTTTTTTTTTTTGCTCCTCGCATTTTTCACACCTTTTCATGCTCCTGGTCTTTTTTTTTTTTTTTTGCTCCTCACATTTTTCACACCTTTTCATGCTCTTGGTCTTTTTTTTTTTTTTTTGCTCCTCGCATTTTTCACACCATTTCATGCTCCTGGTCTTTTTTTTTTTTTTTGCTCCTCGCATTTTTCACACCTTTTCATGCTCCTGGTCTTTTTTTTTTTTTTGCTCCCCGCATTTTTTACACCTTTTCATGCTCCTGGTCTTTTTTTTTTTTTTGCTCCTCGCATTTTTCACACCTTTTCATGCTCCTGGTCTTTTTTTTTTTTTTTTTTTTGCTCCTCGCATTTTTCACACCTTTTCATGCTCTTGATCTTTCTTTTTTTTTTTTTGCTCCCCGCATTTTTCACACCTTTTCATGCTCCTGGTCTGTCTTTTTTTATTTTTTTTTTTTTTGCTCCTCGCATTTTTCACACATTTTCATGCTCCTGGTCTTTTTTTTTTTTTTTGCTCCCCGCATTTTTTACACCTTTTCATGCTCCTGGTCTTTCTTTTTTTTTTTTTTTTTTTTGCTCCTCGCATTTTTCACACCTTTTCATGCTCCTGGTCTTTTTTTTTTTTTTTTGCTCCTCGCATTTTTCACACCTTTTCATGCTCCTGGTCTTTTTTTTTTTTTTTTTGCTCCTCGCATTTTTCACACCTTTTCATGCTCCTGGTCTTTTTTTTTTTTTTGCTCCTCGCATTTTTCACACCTTTTCATGCTCCTGGTCTTTTTTTTTTTTTTTGCTCCTCGCATTTTTCACACCTTTTCATGCTCCTCGCATTTTTCACACCTTTTCATGCTCCTGATCTTTCTTTTTTTTTGCTCCCCGCATTTTTCACATCTTTTCATGCTCCTGGTCTGTCTTTTTTTTTTTTTTTGCTCCTCGCATTTTTCACACCTTTTCATGCTCCTGGTCTTTTTTTTTTTTTTGCTCCTCGCATTTTTCACACCTTTTCATGCTCCTGGTCTTTTTTTTTTTTTTGCTCCTCGCATTTTTCACACCTTTTCATGCTCCTGGTCTTTTTTTTTTTTTTGCTCCTCGCATTTTTCACACCTTTTCATGCTCCTGGTCTCTTTTTTTTTTTTTTTTTTTTTTGCTCCTCGAATTTTTCACACCTTTTCATGCTCCTGGTCTTTTTTTTTTTTTTTTGCTCCTCGAATTTTTCACACCTTTTCATGCTCCTGGTCTTTTTTTTTTTTTTTTTTTGCTCCTCGATTTTTTCACACCTTTTCATGCTCCTCGCATTTTTCACACCTTTTCATGCTCCTGGTCTTTTTTTTTTTTTTGCTCCTCGAATTTTTCACACCTTTTCATGCTCCTGGTCTTTTTTTTTTTTTTTTTTTTGCTCCTCGCATTTTTCGCACCTTTTCATGCTCCTCGCATTTTTCGCACCTTTTCATGCTCGTCGCATTTTTCGCACCTTTTCATGCTCCTGGTCCTTTTTTTTTTTTTTTTTTTTTTTGCTCCTCGCCTTTTTCACACCTTTTCATGCTCCTGGTCCTTTTTTTTTTTTTTTTTTTTTTTTTTTTTTTTTGCTCCTCGCATTTTTCACACCTTTTCATGCTCCTGGTCCTTTTTTTTTTTTTTTTTTCTCCTCGCATTTTTCACACCTCTTCATGCTCGTCGCATTTTTCGCACCTTTTCATGCTCCTGGTCCTTTTTTTTTTTTTTTTTGCTCCTCGCATTTTTCACACCTTTTCATGCTCCCCGCATTTTTCACACCTTTTCATGCTCCTCGCATTTTTCGCACCTTTTCATGCTCCTGGTCCTTTTTTTTTTTTTTTTTTTTTTTTGCTCCTCGCATTTTTCACACCTTTTCATGCTCCTGGTCCTTTTTTTTTTTTTTTTTTTTTTTTTTTTTTTTTTGCTCCTCGTTTTTTTCCCACCTTTTCTTTCTCCTGGTCCTTTTTTTTTTTTTTTTTTTTTTTTTTTTTTTTGCTCCTCGCATTTTTCACACCTTTTCATGCTCCTGGTCCTTTTTTTTTTTTTTTTTTTTTTTTTTTTTTTTGCTCCTCGCATTTTTCGCACCTTTTCATGCTCCTCGCATTTTTCACACCTTTTCATGCTCCCCGCATTTTTCACACCTTTTCATGCTCCTGGTCCTTTTTTTTTTTTTTTTTTTTTTTTTTTTTTTGCTCCTCGCATTTTTCGCACCTTTTCATGCTCCTCGCATTTTTCGCACCTTTTCATGCTCCTGGTCCTTTTTTTTTTTTTTTTTTTTTTTGCTCCTCGCATTTTTCGCACCTTTTCATGCTCCTCGCATTTTTCACACCTTTTCATGCTCCTGGTCCTTTTTTTTTTTTTTTTTTTTTTTTTTTTTTTTGCTCCTCGCATTTTTCACACCTTTTCATGCTCCTGGTCCTTTTTTTTTTTTTTTTTTTTTTTTTTTTTTTTGCTCCTCGCATTTTTCGCACCTTTTCATGCTCCTCGCATTTTTCACACCTTTTCTTGCTCCTGGTCCTTTTTTTTTTTTTTTTTTTTTTTTTTTTTTTGCTCCTCGCATTTTTCGCACCTTTTCATGCTCCTCGCATTTTTCACACCTTTTCATGCTCCTGGTCCTTTTTTTTTTTTTTTTTTTTTTTTTTTTTTTTGCTCCTCGCTTTTTTCACCCCTTTTCTTGCTCCTGGTCCTTTTTTTTTTTTTTTTTTTTTTTTTTTTTTTGCTCCTCGCATTTTTCGCCCCTTTTCATGCTCCTCGCATTTTTCACACCTTTTCATGCTCCCCGCATTTTTCACACCTTTTCATGCTCCTGGTCCTTTTTTTTTTTTTTTTTTTTTTTTTTTTTTTGCTCCTCGCATTTTTCGCACCTTTTCATGCTCCTCGCATTTTTCGCACCTTTTCATGCTCCTGGTCCTTTTTTTTTTTTTTTTTTTTTTGCTCCTCGCATTTTTCGCACCTTTTCATGCTCCTCGCATTTTTCGCACATTTTCATGCTCGTCGCATTTTTCGCACCTTTTCATGCTCGTCGCATTTTTCGCACCTTTTCATGCTCCTGGTCCTTTTTTTTTTTTTTTTTTTTTTTTTTTTTTGCTCCTCGCATTTTTCGCACCTTTTCATGCTCCTCGCATTTTTCACACCTTTTCATGCTCCCCGCATTTTTCACACCTTTTCATGCTCCTGGTCCTTTTTTTTTTTTTTTTTTTTTTTTTTTTTTTTGCTCCTCGCATTTTTCTCACCTTTTCATGCTCCCCGCATTTTTCACACCTTTTCATGCTCCTGGTCCTTTTTTTTTTTTTTTTTTTTTTTTTTTTTTTTGCTCCTCGCATTTTTCGCACCTTTTCATGCTCCTCGCATTTTTCGCACCTTTTCATGCTCCTCGCATTTTTCGCACATTTTCATGCTCGTCGCATTTTTCGCACCTTTTCATGCTCGTCGCATTTTTCGCACCTTTTCATGCTCCTGGTCCTTTTTTTTTTTTTTTTTTTTTTTTTTTTTTTGCTCCTCGCATTTTTCGCACCTTTTCATGCTCCTCGCATTTTTCACACCTTTTCATGCTCCCCGCATTTTTCACACCTTTTCATGCTCCTGGTCCTTTTTTTTTTTTTTTTTTTTTTTTTTTTTTTGCTCCTCGCATTTTTCGCACCTTTTCATGCTCCTCGCATTTTTCACACCTTTTCATGCTCCCCGCATTTTTCACACCTTTTCATGCTCCTCGCATTTTTCGCACCTTTTCATGCTCCTGGTCCTTTTTTTTTTTTTTTTTCTCCCCGCATTTTTCACACCTTTTCATGCTCCTGGTCCTTTTTTTTTTTTTTTTTTTTTTTTTTTTTTTTTGCTCCTCGCATTTTTCACACCTTTTCATGCTCCTGGTCCTTTTTTTTTTTTTTTTTCTCCTCGCATTTTTCACACCTCTTCATGCTCGTCGCATTTTTCACACCTTTTCATGCCCCTGGTCTTTCTTTCTTTCTTTTTTTTTTTTTTTTTGCTCCTCGCATTTTTCACACCTCTTCATGCTCCTCGCATTTTTCACATCTTTTCATGCTCGTCGCATTTTTCACACCTTTTCATGCTCCTGGTCCTTTTTTTTTTTTTTTTTTTTTTTTTTTTTTTCTCCTCGCATTTTTCACACCTCTTCATGCTCCTCGCATTTTTCACATCTTTTCATGCTCGTCGCATTTTTCACACCTTTTCATGCTCCTGGTCCTTTTTTTTTTTTTTTTTTTTTTTTTTTTTTGCTCCTCGCATTTTTCACACCTTTTCATGCTCGTCGCATTTTTCGCACCTTTTCATGCTCGTCGCATTTTTCGCACCTTTTCATGCTCGTCGCATTTTTCGCACCTTTTCATGCTCGTCGCATTTTTCGCACCTTTTCATGCTCGTCGCATTTTTCGCACCTTTTCATGCTCGTCGCATTTTTCGCACCTTTTCATGCTCGTCGCATTTTTCGCACCTTTTCATGCTCCTGGTCCTTTTTTTTTTTTTTTTTTTTTTTTTTTTTTTTGCTCCTCAAATTTTTCACACCTTTTCATGCTCCTCGCATTTTTCGCACCTTTTCATGCTCCTGGTTCTTTTTTTTTTTTTTTTTTTTTGCTCCTCGCCTTTTTCGCACCTTTTCATGCTCGTCGCATTTTTCGCACCTTTTCATGCTCCTGGTCTTTTTTTTTTTTTTTTTTGCTCCTCGCATTTTTCACACCTCTTCATGCTCCTCGCAGTTTTCACATCTTTTCATGCTCGTCGCATTTTTCACACCTTTTCATGCTCCTGGTCCTTTTTTTTTTTTTTTTTTTTTTTTTTTTTTTGCTCCTCGCATTTTTCACACCTCTTCATGCTCCTCGCATTTTTCACATCTTTTCATGCTCGTCGCATTTTTCACACCTTTTCATGCTCCTGGTCCTTTTTTTTTTTTTTTTTTTTTTTTTTTTTTTGCTCCTCGCATTTTTCGCACCTTTTCATGCTCGTCGCATTTTTCGCACCTTTTCATGCTCGTCGCATTTTTCGCACCTTTTCATGCTCCTGGTCCTTTTTTTTTTTTTTTTTGCTCCTCGCATTTTTCACACCTTTTCATGCTCCCCGCATTTTTCACACCTTTTCATGCTCCTCGCATTTTTCGCACCTTTTCATGCTCCTGGTCCTTTTTTTTTTTTTTTTTTTTTTTTGCTCCTCGCATTTTTCACACCTTTTCATGCTCCTGGTCCTTTTTTTTTTTTTTTTTTTTTTTGCTCCTCGCATTTTTCGCACCTTTTCATGCTCCTGGTCCTTTTTTTTTTTTTTTTTTTTTTTTGCTCCTCGCATTTTTCACACCTTTTCATGCTCCTGGTCCTTTTTTTTTTTTTTTTTTTTTTTTTTTTTTTGCTCCTCGCATTTTTCGCACCTTTTCATGCTCCTCGCATTTTTCACACCTTTTCATGCTCCCCGCATTTTTCACACCTTTTCATGCTCCTCGCATTTTTCGCACCTTTTCATGCTCCTGGTCCTTTTTTTTTTTTTTTTTTTTTTTTGCTCCTCGCATTTTTCACACCTTTTCATGCTCCTCGCATTTTTCGCACCTTTTCATGCTCCTGGTCCTTTTTTTTTTTTTTTTTTTTTTGCTCCTCGCATTTTTCGCACCTTTTCATGCTCCTCGCATTTTTCGCACATTTTCATGCTCGTCGCATTTTTCGCACCTTTTCATGCTCGTCGCATTTTTCGCACCTTTTCATGCTCCTGGTCCTTTTTTTTTTTTTTTTTTTTTTTTTTTTTTTGCTCCTCGCATTTTTCGCACCTTTTCATGCTCCTCGCATTTTTCACACCTTTTCATGCTCCCCGCATTTTTCACACCTTTTCATGCTCCTGGTCCTTTTTTTTTTTTTTTTTTTTTTTTTTTTTTTGCTCCTCGCATTTTTCGCACCTTTTCATGCTCCTCGCATTTTTCACACCTTTTCATGCTCCCCGCATTTTTCACACCTTTTCATGCTCCTCGCATTTTTCGCACCTTTTCATGCTCCTGGTCCTTTTTTTTTTTTTTTTTTTTTTTGCTCCTCGCATTTTTCACACCTTTTCATGCTCCTCGCTTTTTTCGCCCCTTTTCCTGCTCCTGGTCCTTTTTTTTTTTTTTTTTTTTTTGCTCCTCGCATTTTTCACACCTTTTCATGCTCCTCGCATTTTTCGCACCTTTTCATGCTCCTGGTCCTTTTTTTTTTTTTTTTTTTTTTTGCTCCTCGCATTTTTCGCACCTTTTCATGCTCCTCGCATTTTTCGCACATTTTCATGCTCGTCGCATTTTTCGCACCTTTTCATGCTCGTCGCATTTTTCGCACCTTTTCATGCTCCTGGTCCTTTTTTTTTTTTTTTTTTTTTTTTTTTTTTTTGCTCCTCGCATTTTTCGCACCTTTTCATGCTCCTCGCATTTTTCACACCTTTTCATGCTCCCCGCATTTTTCACACCTTTTCATGCTCCTGGTCCTTTTTTTTTTTTTTTTTTTTTTTTTTTTTTGCTCCTCGCATTTTTCGCACCTTTTCATGCTCCTCGCATTTTTCACACCTTTTCATGCTCCCCGCATTTTTCACACCTTTTCATGCTCCTCGCATTTTTCGCACCTTTTCATGCTCCTGGTCCTTTTTTTTTTTTTTTTTTTTTTTGCTCCTCGCATTTTTCACACCTTTTCATGCTCCTCGCATTTTTCGCACCTTTTCATGCTCCTGGTCCTTTTTTTTTTTTTTTTTTTTTTGCTCCTCGCATTTTTCGCACCTTTTCATGCTCCTCGCATTTTTCGCACATTTTCATGCTCGTCGCATTTTTCGCACCTTTTCATGCTCGTCGCATTTTTCGCACCTTTTCATGCTCCTGGTCCTTTTTTTTTTTTTTTTTTTTTTTTTTTTTTTGCTCCTCGCATTTTTCGCACCTTTTCATGCTCCTCGCATTTTTCACACCTTTTCATGCTCCCCGCATTTTTCACACCTTTTCATGCTCCTGGTCCTTTTTTTTTTTTTTTTTTTTTTTTTTTTTTTGCTCCTCGCATTTTTCGCACCTTTTCATGCTCCTCGCATTTTTCACACCTTTTCATGCTCCCCGCATTTTTCACACCTTTTCATGCTCCTCGCATTTTTCGCACCTTTTCATGCTCCTGGTCCTTTTTTTTTTTTTTTTTTTTTTTGCTCCTCGCATTTTTCACACCTTTTCATGCTCCTCGCATTTTTCGCACCTTTTCATGCTCCTGGTCCTTTTTTTTTTTTTTTTTTTTTTGCTCCT
Source organism: Cervus elaphus (assembly GCF_910594005.1). Taxonomy (NCBI): domain Eukaryota; kingdom Metazoa; phylum Chordata; class Mammalia; order Artiodactyla; family Cervidae; genus Cervus; species Cervus elaphus. The sequence continues at coordinate 25,006 of NW_025316758.1, forward strand.
CGCATTTTTCGCACCTTTTCATGCTCCTCGCATTTTTCGCACATTTTCATGCTCGTCGCATTTTTCGCACCTTTTCATGCTCGTCGCATTTTTCGCACCTTTTCATGCTCCTGGTCCTTTTTTTTTTTTTTTTTGCTCCTCGCATTTTTCACACCTTTTCATGCTCCCCGCATTTTTCACACCTTTTCATGCTCCTCGCATTTTTCGCACCTTTTCATGCTCCTGGTCCTTTTTTTTTTTTTTTTTTTTTTTTTGCTCCTCGCATTTTTCACACCTTTTCATGCTCCGCGCATTTTTCACACCTTTTCATGCTCCTGGTCCTTTTTTTTTTTTTTTTTTTTTTTTTTTTTTTGCTCCTCGCATTTTTCACACCTTTTCATGCTCCCCGCATTTTTCACACCTTTTCATGCTCCTCGCATTTTTCACACCTTTTCATGCTCCTGGTCCTTTTTTTTTTTTTTTTTTTTTTTTTTTTTTTTTTTGCTCCTCGCATTTTTCACACCTTTTCATGCTCCTCGCATTTTTCGCACCTTTTCATGCTCCTGGTCCTTTTTTTTTTTTTTTTTTTTTTTGCTCCTCGCATTTTTCACACCTTTTCATGCTCCTGGTCCTTTTTTTTTTTTTTTTTTTTTTTTTTTTTTTTGCTCCTCGCATTTTTCGCACCTTTTCATGCTCCTGGTCCTTTTTTTTTTTTTTTTTTTTTTTTGCTCCTCGCATTTTTCACACCTTTTCATGCTCCTGGTCCTTTTTTTTTTTTTTTTTTTTTTTTTTTTTTTTGCTCCTCGCATTTTTCGCACCTTTTCATGCTCCTCGCATTTTTCACACCTTTTCATGCTCCCCGCATTTTTCACACCTTTTCATGCTCCTCGCATTTTTCACACATCTTCATGCTTCTCGCATTTTTCACAACTTTTCATGCTCCTCGCATTTTTCACACCTTTTCATGCTCCTGGTCTTTTTTTTTTTTTTGCTCCTCGCATTTTTCACACCTTTTCATGCTCCTGGTCTTTCTTTTTTTTTTTTTTTTTTTGCTCCTCGCATTTTTCACACCTTTTCATGCTCTTGGTCTTTTTTTTCTCTTTTGCTCCTCGCATTTTTCACACCTTTTCATGCTCCTGGTCTTTCTTTTTTTTTTTTTGCTCCTCGCATTTTTCACACCTTTTCATGCTCCTGGTCTTTTTTTTTTTTTTGCTCCTCGCATTTTTCACACCTTTTCATGCTCCTGGTCTCTTTTTTTTTTTTTGCTCCTCGCATTTTTCACACCTTTTCATGCTCCTGGTCTTTTTTTTTTTTTTTTGCTCCTCACATTTTTCACACCTTTTCATGCTCTTGGTCTTTTTTTTTTTTTTTGCTCCTCGCATTTTTCACACCATTTCATGCTCCTGGTCTTTTTTTTTTTTTTTGCTCCTCGCATTTTTCACACCTTTTCATGCTCCTGGTCCTTTTTTTTTTTTTTTTTTTTTTTTTTGCTCCTCGCATTTTTCGCACCTTTTCATGCTCCTCGCATTTTTCACACCTTTTCATGCTCCCCGCATTTTTCACACCTTTTCATGCTCCTCGCATTTTTCACACATCTTCATGCTTCTCGCATTTTTCACAACTTTTCATGCTCCTCGCATTTTTCACACCTTTTCATGCTCCTGGTCTTTTTTTTTTTTTTGCTCCTCGCATTTTTCACACCTTTTCATGCTCCTGGTCTTTCTTTTTTTTTTTTTTTTTTTGCTCCTCGCATTTTTCACACCTTTTCATGCTCTTGGTCTTTTTTTTCTCTTTTGCTCCTCGCATTTTTCACACCTTTTCATGCTCCTGGTCTTTCTTTTTTTTTTTTTGCTCCTCGCATTTTTCACACCTTTTCATGCTCCTGGTCTTTTTTTTTTTTTTGCTCCTCGCATTTTTCACACCTTTTCATGCTCCTGGTCTCTTTTTTTTTTTTTGCTCCTCGCATTTTTCACACCTTTTCATGCTCCTGGTCTTTTTTTTTTTTTTTTGCTCCTCACATTTTTCACACCTTTTCATGCTCTTGGTCTTTTTTTTTTTTTTTGCTCCTCGCATTTTTCACACCATTTCATGCTCCTGGTCTTTTTTTTTTTTTTTGCTCCTCGCATTTTTCACACCTTTTCATGCTCCTGGTCTTTTTTTTTTTTTTGCTCCCCGCATTTTTTACACCTTTTCATGCTCCTGGTCTTTTTTTTTTTTTTGCTCCTCGCATTTTTCACACCTTTTCATGCTCCTGGTCCTTTTTTTTTTTTTTTTTTTTTTTTTTTTTTTTTGCTCCTCGCATTTTTCACACCTTTTCATGCTCCTGGTCCTTTTTTTTTTTTTTTTTCTCCTCGCATTTTTCACACCTCTTCATGCTCGTCGCATTTTTCGCACCTTTTCATGCTCCTGGTCCTTTTTTTTTTTTTTTTTGCTCCTCGCATTTTTCACACCTTTTCATGCTCCCCGCATTTTTCACACCTTTTCATGCTCCTCGCATTTTTCGCACCTTTTCATGCTCCTGGTCCTTTTTTTTTTTTTTTTTTTTTTTTGCTCCTCGCATTTTTCACACCTTTTCATGCTCCTGGTCCTTTTTTTTTTTTTTTTTCTCCTCGCATTTTTCACACCTCTTCATGCTCGTCGCATTTTTCACACCTTTTCATGCCCCTGGTCTTTCTTTCTTTCTTTTTTTTTTTTTTTTTGCTCCTCGCATTTTTCACACCTCTTCATGCTCCTCGCATTTTTCACATCTTTTCATGCTCGTCGCATTTTTCACACCTTTTCATGCTCCTGGTCCTTTTTTTTTTTTTTTTTTTTTTTTTTTTTTGCTCCTCGCATTTTTCACACCTCTTCATGCTCCTCGCATTTTTCACATCTTTTCATGCTCGTCGCATTTTTCACACCTTTTCATGCTCCTGGTCCTTTTTTTTTTTTTTTTTTTTTTTTTTTTTTTTGCTCCTCGCATTTTTCGCACCTTTTCATGCTCGTCGCATTTTTCGCACCTTTTCATGCTCGTCGCATTTTTCGCACCTTTTCATGCTCCTGGTCCTTTTTTTTTTTTTTTTTGCTCCTCGCATTTTTCACACCTTTTCATGCTCCCCGCATTTTTCACACCTTTTCATGCTCCTCGCATTTTTCGCACCTTTTCATGCTCCTGGTCCTTTTTTTTTTTTTTTTTTTTTTTTGCTCCTCGCATTTTTCACACCTTTTCATGCTCCCCGCATTTTTCACACCTTTTCATGCTCCTCGCATTTTTCGCACCTTTTCATGCTCCTGGTCCTTTTTTTTTTTTTTTTTTTTTTGCTCCTCGCATTTTTCGCACCTTTTCATGCTCCTCGCATTTTTCGCACATTTTCATGCTCGTCGCATTTTTCGCACCTTTTCATGCTCGTCGCATTTTTCGCACCTTTTCATGCTCCTGGTCCTTTTTTTTTTTTTTTTTTTTTTTTTTTTTTTGCTCCTCGCATTTTTCACACCTTTTCATGCTCCTCGCATTTTTCACACCTTTTCATGCTCCTGGTCCTTTTTTTTTTTTTTTTTCTCCTCGCATTTTTCACACCTCTTCATGCTCGTCGCATTTTTCACACCTTTTCATGCCCCTGGTCTTTCTTTCTTTCTTTTTTTTTTTTTTTTTGCTCCTCGCATTTTTCACACCTCTTCATGCTCCTCGCATTTTTCACATCTTTTCATGCTCGTCGCATTTTTCACACCTTTTCATGCTCCTGGTCCTTTTTTTTTTTTTTTTTTTTTTTTTTTTTTGCTCCTCGCATTTTTCACACCTCTTCATGCTCCTCGCATTTTTCACATCTTTTCATGCTCGTCGCATTTTTCACACCTTTTCATGCTCCTGGTCCTTTTTTTTTTTTTTTTTTTTTTTTTTTTTGCTCCTCGCATTTTTCACACCTTTTCATGCTCGTCGCATTTTTCGCACCTTTTCATGCTCGTCGCATTTTTCGCACCTTTTCATGCTCGTCGCATTTTTCGCACCTTTTCATGCTCGTCGCATTTTTCGCACCTTTTCATGCTCGTCGCATTTTTCGCACCTTTTCATGCTCGTCGCATTTTTCGCACCTTTTCATGCTCGTCGCATTTTTCGCACCTTTTCATGCTCGTCGCATTTTTCGCACCTTTTCATGCTCCTGGTCCTTTTTTTTTTTTTTTTTTTTTTTTTTTTTTTTGCTCCTCAAATTTTTCACACCTTTTCATGCTCCTCGCATTTTTCGCACCTTTTCATGCTCCTGGTTCTTTTTTTTTTTTTTTTTTTTTGCTCCTCGCCTTTTTCGCACCTTTTCATGCTCGTCGCATTTTTCGCACCTTTTCATGCTCCTGGTCTTTTTTTTTTTTTTTTTTGCTCCTCGCATTTTTCACACCTCTTCATGCTCCTCGCAGTTTTCACATCTTTTCATGCTCGTCGCATTTTTCACACCTTTTCATGCTCCTGGTCCTTTTTTTTTTTTTTTTTTTTTTTTTTTTTTGCTCCTCGCATTTTTCACACCTCTTCATGCTCCTCGCATTTTTCACATCTTTTCATGCTCGTCGCATTTTTCACACCTTTTCATGCTCCTGGTCCTTTTTTTTTTTTTTTTTTTTTTTTTTTTTTTTGCTCCTCGCATTTTTCGCACCTTTTCATGCTCGTCGCATTTTTCGCACCTTTTCATGCTCGTCGCATTTTTCGCACCTTTTCATGCTCCTGGTCCTTTTTTTTTTTTTTTTTTTTTTTTTTTTTTTGCTCCTCGCATTTTTCACACCTTTTCATGCTCCTCGCATTTTTCACATCTTTTCATGCTCCTGGTCCTTTTTTTTTTTTTTTTTCTCCTCGCATTTTTCACACCTCTTCATGCTCGTCGCATTTTTCACACCTTTTCATGCCCCTGGTCTTTCTTTCTTTCTTTTTTTTTTTTTTTTTGCTCCTCGCATTTTTCACACCTCTTCATGCTCCTCGCATTTTTCACATCTTTTCATGCTCGTCGCATTTTTCACACCTTTTCATGCTCCTGGTCCTTTTTTTTTTTTTTTTTTTTTTTTTTTTTGCTCCTCGCATTTTTCACACCTCTTCATGCTCCTCGCATTTTTCACATCTTTTCATGCTCGTCGCATTTTTCACACCTTTTCATGCTCCTGGTCCTTTTTTTTTTTTTTTTTTTTTTTTTTTTGCTCCTCGCATTTTTCACACCTTTTCATGCTCGTCGCATTTTTCGCACCTTTTCATGCTCGTCGCATTTTTCGCACCTTTTCATGCTCGTCGCATTTTTCGCACCTTTTCATGCTCGTCGCATTTTTCGCACCTTTTCATGCTCGTCGCATTTTTCGCACCTTTTCATGCTCCTGGTCCTTTTTTTTTTTTTTTTTTTTTTTTTTTTTTTGCTCCTCGCATTTTTCGCACCTTTTCATGCTCGTCGCATTTTTCGCACCTTTTCATGCTCGTCGCATTTTTCGCACCTTTTCATGCTCCTGGTCCTTTTTTTTTTTTTTTTTGCTCCTCGCATTTTTCACACCTTTTCATGCTCCCCGCATTTTTCACACCTTTTCATGCTCCTCGCATTTTTCGCACCTTTTCATGCTCCTGGTCCTTTTTTTTTTTTTTTTTTTTTTTTGCTCCTCGCATTTTTCACACCTTTTCATGCTCCCCGCATTTTTCACACCTTTTCATGCTCCTCGCATTTTTCGCACCTTTTCATGCTCCTGGTCCTTTTTTTTTTTTTTTTTTTTTTGCTCCTCGCATTTTTCGCACCTTTTCATGCTCCTCGCATTTTTCGCACATTTTCATGCTCGTCGCATTTTTCGCACCTTTTCATGCTCGTCGCATTTTTCGCACCTTTTCATGCTCCTGGTCCTTTTTTTTTTTTTTTTTTTTTTTTTTTTTTTTGCTCCTCGCATTTTTCACACCTTTTCATGCTCCTCGCATTTTTCACACCTTTTCATGCTCCTGGTCCTTTTTTTTTTTTTTTTTCTCCTCGCATTTTTCACACCTCTTCATGCTCGTCGCATTTTTCACACCTTTTCATGCCCCTGGTCTTTCTTTCTTTCTTTTTTTTTTTTTTTTTGCTCCTCGCATTTTTCACACCTCTTCATGCTCCTCGCATTTTTCACATCTTTTCATGCTCGTCGCATTTTTCACACCTTTTCATGCTCCTGGTCCTTTTTTTTTTTTTTTTTTTTTTTTTTTTTGCTCCTCGCATTTTTCACACCTCTTCATGCTCCTCGCATTTTTCACATCTTTTCATGCTCGTCGCATTTTTCACACCTTTTCATGCTCCTGGTCCTTTTTTTTTTTTTTTTTTTTTTTTTTTTTGCTCCTCGCATTTTTCACACCTTTTCATGCTCGTCGCATTTTTCGCACCTTTTCATGCTCGTCGCATTTTTCGCACCTTTTCATGCTCGTCGCATTTTTCGCACCTTTTCATGCTCGTCGCATTTTTCGCACCTTTTCATGCTCGTCGCATTTTTCGCACCTTTTCATGCTCGTCGCATTTTTCGCACCTTTTCATGCTCGTCGCATTTTTCGCACCTTTTCATGCTCCTGGTCCTTTTTTTTTTTTTTTTTTTTTTTTTTTTTTTTTGCTCCTCAAATTTTTCACACCTTTTCATGCTCCTCGCATTTTTCGCACCTTTTCATGCTCCTGGTTCTTTTTTTTTTTTTTTTTTTTTGCTCCTCGCCTTTTTCGCACCTTTTCATGCTCGTCGCATTTTTCGCACCTTTTCATGCTCCTGGTCTTTTTTTTTTTTTTTTTTGCTCCTCGCATTTTTCACACCTCTTCATGCTCCTCGCAGTTTTCACATCTTTTCATGCTCGTCGCATTTTTCACACCTTTTCATGCTCCTGGTCCTTTTTTTTTTTTTTTTTTTTTTTTTTTTTTTGCTCCTCGCATTTTTCACACCTCTTCATGCTCCTCGCATTTTTCACATCTTTTCATGCTCGTCGCATTTTTCACACCTTTTCATGCTCCTGGTCCTTTTTTTTTTTTTTTTTTTTTTTTTTTTTTTTGCTCCTCGCATTTTTCGCACCTTTTCATGCTCGTCGCATTTTTCGCACCTTTTCATGCTCGTCGCATTTTTCGCACCTTTTCATGCTCCTGGTCCTTTTTTTTTTTTTTTTTGCTCCTCGCATTTTTCACACCTTTTCATGCTCCCCGCATTTTTCACACCTTTTCATGCTCCTCGCATTTTTCGCACCTTTTCATGCTCCTGGTCCTTTTTTTTTTTTTTTTTTTGCTCCTCGCATTTTTCACACCTTTTCATGCTCCTGGTCCTTTTTTTTTTTTTTTTTTTTTTTTTTTTTTTTGCTCCTCGCATTTTTCGCACCTTTTCATGCTCCTGGTCCTTTTTTTTTTTTTTTTTTTTTTTTTTTTTTGCTTCTCGCATTTTTCACACCTTTTCATGCTCCTGGACTTTCTATTTTTTTTTTGGATCCTCACATTTTTCACACCTTTTCATGCTCCTCGCATTTTTCACACCTTTTCATGCTCCTCGCATTTTTCGCACCTTTTCATGCTCCTGGTCCTTTTTTTTTTTTTTTTTTTTTTGCTCCTCGCATTTTTCGCACCTTTTCATGCTCCTCGCATTTTTCGCACATTTTCATGCTCGTCGCATTTTTCGCACCTTTTCATGCTCGTCGCATTTTTCGCACCTTTTCATGCTCCTGGTCCTTTTTTTTTTTTTTTTTTTTTTTTTTTTTTTTGCTCCTCGCATTTTTCGCACCTTTTCATGCTCCTCGCATTTTTCACACCTTTTCATGCTCCCCGCATTTTTCACACCTTTTCATGCTCCTGGTCCTTTTTTTTTTTTTTTTTTTTTTTTTTTTTTGCTCCTCGCATTTTTCGCACCTTTTCATGCTCCTCGCATTTTTCGCACCTTTTCATGCTCCTGGTCCTTTTTTTTTTTTTTTTTTTTTTGCTCCTCGCATTTTTCGCACCTTTTCATGCTCCTCGCATTTTTCGCACATTTTCATGCTCGTCGCATTTTTCGCACCTTTTCATGCTCGTCGCATTTTTCGCACCTTTTCATGCTCCTGGTCCTTTTTTTTTTTTTTTTTTTTTTTTTTTTTTTGCTCCTCGCATTTTTCGCACCTTTTCATGCTCCTCGCATTTTTCACACCTTTTCATGCTCCCCGCATTTTTCACACCTTTTCATGCTCCTGGTCCTTTTTTTTTTTTTTTTTTTTTTTTTTTTTTTTGCTCCTCGCATTTTTCGCACCTTTTCATGCTCCTCGCATTTTTCACACCTTTTCATGCTCCCCGCATTTTTCACACCTTTTCATGCTCCTCGCATTTTTCGCACCTTTTCATGCTCCTGGTCCTTTTTTTTTTTTTTTTTTTTTTTTGCTCCTCGCATTTTTCACACCTTTTCATGCTCCTGGTCCTTTTTTTTTTTTTTTTTCTCCTCGCATTTTTCACACCTCTTCATGCTCGTCGCATTTTTCACACCTTTTCATGCCCCTGGTCTTTCTTTCTTTCTTTTTTTTTTTTTTTTTGCTCCTCGCATTTTTCACACCTCTTCATGCTCCTCGCATTTTTCACATCTTTTCATGCTCGTCGCATTTTTCACACCTTTTCATGCTCCTGGTCCTTTTTTTTTTTTTTTTTTTTTTTTTTTTTTGCTCCTCGCATTTTTCACACCTCTTCATGCTCCTCGCATTTTTCACATCTTTTCATGCTCGTCGCATTTTTCACACCTTTTCATGCTCCTGGTCCTTTTTTTTTTTTTTTTTTTTTTTTTTTTTGCTCCTCGCATTTTTCACACCTTTTCATGCTCGTCGCATTTTTCGCACCTTTTCATGCTCGTCGCATTTTTCGCACCTTTTCATGCTCGTCGCATTTTTCGCACCTTTTCATGCTCGTCGCATTTTTCGCACCTTTTCATGCTCGTCGCATTTTTCGCACCTTTTCATGCTCGTCGCATTTTTCGCACCTTTTCATGCTCGTCGCATTTTTCGCACCTTTTCATGCTCGTCGCATTTTTCGCACCTTTTCATGCTCCTGGTCCTTTTTTTTTTTTTTTTTTTTTTTTTTTTTTTTGCTCCTCAAATTTTTCACACCTTTTCATGCTCCTCGCATTTTTCGCACCTTTTCATGCTCCTGGTTCTTTTTTTTTTTTTTTTTTTTTGCTCCTCGCCTTTTTCGCACCTTTTCATGCTCGTCGCATTTTTCGCACCTTTTCATGCTCCTGGTCTTTTTTTTTTTTTTTTTTGCTCCTCGCATTTTTCACACCTCTTCATGCTCCTCGCAGTTTTCACATCTTTTCATGCTCGTCGCATTTTTCACACCTTTTCATGCTCCTGGTCCTTTTTTTTTTTTTTTTTTTTTTTTTTTTTTGCTCCTCGCATTTTTCACACCTCTTCATGCTCCTCGCATTTTTCACATCTTTTCATGCTCGTCGCATTTTTCACACCTTTTCATGCTCCTGGTCCTTTTTTTTTTTTTTTTTTTTTTTTTTTTTTTGCTCCTCGCATTTTTCGCACCTTTTCATGCTCGTCGCATTTTTCGCACCTTTTCATGCTCGTCGCATTTTTCGCACCTTTTCATGCTCCTGGTCCTTTTTTTTTTTTTTTTTGCTCCTCGCATTTTTCACACCTTTTCATGCTCCCCGCATTTTTCACACCTTTTCATGCTCCTCGCATTTTTCGCACCTTTTCATGCTCGTCGCATTTTTCGCACCTTTTCATGCTCCTGGTCCTTTTTTTTTTTTTTTTTGCTCCTCGCATTTTTCACACCTTTTCATGCTCCCCGCATTTTTCACACCTTTTCATGCTCCTCGCATTTTTCGCACCTTTTCATGCTCCTGGTCCTTTTTTTTTTTTTTTTTTTTTTTTTGCTCCTCGCATTTTTCACACCTTTTCATGCACCTGGTCCTTTTTTTTTTTTTTTTTTTTTTTGCTCCTCGCATTTTTCGCACCTTTTCATGCTCCTGGTCCTTTTTTTTTTTTTTTTTTTTTTTTTGCTCCTCGCATTTTTCACACCTTTTCATGCTCCTGGTCCTTTTTTTTTTTTTTTTTTTTTTTTTTTTTTTGCTCCTCGCATTTTTCGCACCTTTTCATGCTCCTCGCATTTTTCACACCTTTTCATGCTCCCCGCATTTTTCACACCTTTTCATGCTCCTCGCATTTTTCGCACCTTTTCATGCTCCTGGTCCTTTTTTTTTTTTTTTTTTTTTTTGCTCCTCGCATTTTTCACACCTTTTCATGCTCCTCGCATTTTTCGCACCTTTTCATGCTCCTGGTCCTTTTTTTTTTTTTTTTTTTTTTGCTCCTCGCATTTTTCGCACCTTTTCATGCTCCTCGCATTTTTCGCACATTTTCATGCTCGTCGCATTTTTCGCACCTTTTCATGCTCGTCGCATTTTTCGCACCTTTTCATGCTCCTGGTCCTTTTTTTTTTTTTTTTTTTTTTTTTTTTTTTGCTCCTCGCATTTTTCGCACCTTTTCATGCTCCTCGCATTTTTCACACCTTTTCATGCTCCCCGCATTTTTCACACCTTTTCATGCTCCTGGTCCTTTTTTTTTTTTTTTTTTTTTTTTTTTTTTGCTCCTCGCATTTTTCGCACCTTTTCATGCTCCTCGCATTTTTCACACCTTTTCATGCTCCCCGCATTTTTCACACCTTTTCATGCTCCTCGCATTTTTCGCACCTTTTCATGCTCCTGGTCCTTTTTTTTTTTTTTTTTTTTTTTGCTCCTCGCATTTTTCACACCTTTTCATGCTCCTCGCATTTTTCGCACCTTTTCATGCTCCTGGTCCTTTTTTTTTTTTTTTTTTTTTTTGCTCCTCGCATTTTTCGCACCTTTTCATGCTCCTCGCATTTTTCGCACATTTTCATGCTCGTCGCATTTTTCGCACCTTTTCATGCTCGTCGCATTTTTCGCACCTTTTCATGCTCCTGGTCCTTTTTTTTTTTTTTTTTTTTTTTTTTTTTTTTGCTCCTCGCATTTTTCGCACCTTTTCATGCTCCTCGCATTTTTCACACCTTTTCATGCTCCCCGCATTTTTCACACCTTTTCATGCTCCTGGTCCTTTTTTTTTTTTTTTTTTTTTTTTTTTTTTGCTCCTCGCATTTTTCGCACCTTTTCATGCTCCTCGCATTTTTCACACCTTTTCATGCTCCCCGCATTTTTCACACCTTTTCATGCTCCTCGCATTTTTCGCACCTTTTCATGCTCCTGGTCCTTTTTTTTTTTTTTTTTTTTTTTGCTCCTCGCATTTTTCACACCTTTTCATGCTCCTCGCATTTTTCGCACCTTTTCATGCTCCTGGTCCTTTTTTTTTTTTTTTTTTTTTTGCTCCTCGCATTTTTCGCACCTTTTCATGCTCCTCGCATTTTTCGCACATTTTCATGCTCGTCGCATTTTTCGCACCTTTTCATGCTCGTCGCATTTTTCGCACCTTTTCATGCTCCTGGTCCTTTTTTTTTTTTTTTTTTTTTTTTTTTTTTTTGCTCCTCGCATTTTTCGCACCTTTTCATGCTCCTCGCATTTTTCACACCTTTTCATGCTCCCCGCATTTTTCACACCTTTTCATGCTCCTGGTCCTTTTTTTTTTTTTTTTTTTTTTTTTTTTTTTGCTCCTCGCATTTTTCGCACCTTTTCATGCTCCTCGCATTTTTCACACCTTTTCATGCTCCCCGCATTTTTCACACCTTTTCATGCTCCTCGCATTTTTCGCACCTTTTCATGCTCCTGGTCCTTTTTTTTTTTTTTTTTTTTTTTGCTCCTCGCATTTTTCACACCTTTTCATGCTCCTCGCATTTTTCGCACCTTTTCATGCTCCTGGTCCTTTTTTTTTTTTTTTTTTTTTTGCTCCTCGCATTTTTCGCACCTTTTCATGCTCCTCGCATTTTTCGCACATTTTCATGCTCGTCGCATTTTTCGCACCTTTTCATGCTCGTCGCATTTTTCGCACCTTTTCATGCTCCTGGTCCTTTTTTTTTTTTTTTTTGCTCCTCGCATTTTTCACACCTTTTCATGCTCCCCGCATTTTTCACACCTTTTCATGCTCCTCGCATTTTTCGCACCTTTTCATGCTCCTGGTCCTTTTTTTTTTTTTTTTTTTTTTTTGCTCCTCGCATTTTTCACACCTTTTCATGCTCCGCGCATTTTTCACACCTTTTCATGCTCCTGGTCCTTTTTTTTTTTTTTTTTTTTTTTTTTTTTTTTGCTCCTCGCATTTTTCACACCTTTTCATGCTCCCCGCATTTTTCACACCTTTTCATGCTCCTCGCATTTTTCACACCTTTTCATGCTCCTGGTCCTTTTTTTTTTTTTTTTTTTTTTTTTTTTTTTTTTTGCTCCTCGCATTTTTCACACCTTTTCATGCTCCTCGCATTTTTCGCACCTTTTCATGCTCCTGGTCCTTTTTTTTTTTTTTTTTTTTTTTGCTCCTCGCATTTTTCGCACCTTTTCATGCTCCTGGTCCTTTTTTTTTTTTTTTTTTTTTTTTTGCTCCTCGCATTTTTCACACCTTTTCATGCTCCTGGTCCTTTTTTTTTTTTTTTTTTTTTTTTTTTTTTTTGCTCCTCGCATTTTTCGCACCTTTTCATGCTCCTCGCATTTTTCACACCTTTTCATGCTCCCCGCATTTTTCACACCTTTTCATGCTCCTCGCATTTTTCACACATCTTCATGCTTCTCGCATTTTTCACAACTTTTCATGCTCCTCGCATTTTTCACACCTTTTCATGCTCCTGGTCTTTTTTTTTTTTTTGCTCCTCGCATTTTTCACACCTTTTCATGCTCCTGGTCTTTCTTTTTTTTTTTTTTTTTTTGCTCCTCGCATTTTTCACACCTTTTCATGCTCCCCGCATTTTTCACACCTTTTCATGCTCCTCGCATTTTTCGCACCTTTTCATGCTCCTGGTCCTTTTTTTTTTTTTTTTTTTTTTTTTTTTTTTGCTCCTCGCATTTTTCGCACCTTTTCATGCTCGTCGCATATTTCGCACCTTTTCATGCTCGTCGCATTTTTCGCACCTTTTCATGCTCCTGGTCCTTTTTTTTTTTTTTTTTGCTCCTCGCATTTTTCACACCTTTTCATGCTCCCCGCATTTTTCACACCTTTTCATGCTCCTCGCATTTTTCGCACCTTTTCATGCTCCTGGTCCTTTTTTTTTTTTTTTTTTTTTTTTGCTCCTCGCATTTTTCACACCTTTTCATGCTCCTGCTCCTTTTTTTTTTTTTTTTTTTTTTTGCTCCTCGCATTTTTCGCACCTTTTCATGCTCCTGGTCCTTTTTTTTTTTTTTTTTTTTTTGCTCCTCGCATTTTTCGCACCTTTTCATGCTCCTCGCATTTTTCGCACATTTTCATGCTCGTCGCATTTTTCGCACCTTTTCATGCTCGTCGCATTTTTCGCACCTTTTCATGCTCCTGGTCCTTTTTTTTTTTTTTTTTTTTTTTTTTTTTTTTGCTCCTCGCATTTTTCGCACCTTTTCATGCTCCTCGCATTTTTCACACCTTTTCATGCTCCCCGCATTTTTCACACCTTTTCATGCTCCTGGTCCTTTTTTTTTTTTTTTTTTTTTTTTTTTTTTTTGCTCCTCGCATTTTTCGCACCTTTTCATGCTCCTCGCATTTTTCACACCTTTTCATGCTCCCCGCATTTTTCACACCTTTTCATGCTCCTCGCATTTTTCGCACCTTTTCATGCTCCTGGTCCTTTTTTTTTTTTTTTTTTTTTTTTGCTCCTCGCATTTTTCACACCTTTTCATGCTCCTCGCATTTTTCGCACCTTTTCATGCTCCTGGTCCTTTTTTTTTTTTTTTTTTTTTTTGCTCCTCGCATTTTTCGCACCTTTTCATGCTCCTCGCATTTTTCGCACATTTTCATGCTCGTCGCATTTTTCGCACCTTTTCATCATGCTCGTCGCATTTTTCGCACCTTTTCATGCTCCTGGTCCTTTTTTTTTTTTTTTTTGCTCCTCGCATTTTTCACACCTTTTCATGCTCCCCGCATTTTTCACACCTTTTCATGCTCCTCGCATTTTTCGCACCTTTTCATGCTCCTGGTCCTTTTTTTTTTTTTTTTTTTTTTTTTGCTCCTCGCATTTTTCACACCTTTTCATGCTCCGCGCATTTTTCACACCTTTTCATGCTCCTGGTCCTTTTTTTTTTTTTTTTTTTTTTTTTTTTTTTTGCTCCTCGCATTTTTCACACCTTTTCATGCTCCCCGCATTTTTCACACCTTTTCATGCTCCTCGCATTTTTCACACCTTTTCATGCTCCTGGTCCTTTTTTTTTTTTTTTTTTTTTTTTTTTTTTTTTTTGCTCCTCGCATTTTTCACACCTTTTCATGCTCCTCGCATTTTTCGCACCTTTTCATGCTCCTGGTCCTTTTTTTTTTTTTTTTTTTTTTTTGCTCCTCGCATTTTTCACACCTTTTCATGCTCCTGGTCCTTTTTTTTTTTTTTTTTTTTTTTTTTTTTTTTGCTCCTCGCATTTTTCGCACCTTTTCATGCTCCTGGTCCTTTTTTTTTTTTTTTTTTTTTTTTGCTCCTCGCATTTTTCACACCTTTTCATGCTCCTGGTCCTTTTTTTTTTTTTTTTTTTTTTTTTTTTTTTTGCTCCTCGCATTTTTCGCACCTTTTCATGCTCCTCGCATTTTTCACACCTTTTCATGCTCCCCGCATTTTTCACACCTTTTCATGCTCCTCGCATTTTTCACACATCTTCATGCTTCTCGCATTTTTCACAACTTTTCATGCTCCTCGCATTTTTCACACCTTTTCATGCTCCTGGTCTTTTTTTTTTTTTTGCTCCTCGCATTTTTCACACCTTTTCATGCTCCTGGTCTTTCTTTTTTTTTTTTTTTTTTTGCTCCTCGCATTTTTCACACCTTTTCATGCTCCCCGCATTTTTCACACCTTTTCATGCTCCTCGCATTTTTCGCACCTTTTCATGCTCCTGGTCCTTTTTTTTTTTTTTTTTTTTTTTTTTTTTTTTGCTCCTCGCATTTTTCGCACCTTTTCATGCTCGTCGCATTTTTCGCACCTTTTCATGCTCGTCGCATTTTTCGCACCTTTTCATGCTCCTGGTCCTTTTTTTTTTTTTTTTTGCTCCTCGCATTTTTCACACCTTTTCATGCTCCCCGCATTTTTCACACCTTTTCATGCTCCTCGCATTTTTCGCACCTTTTCATGCTCCTGGTCCTTTTTTTTTTTTTTTTTTTTTTTTGCTCCTCGCATTTTTCACACCTTTTCATGCTCCTGGTCCTTTTTTTTTTTTTTTTTTTTTTTGCTCCTCGCATTTTTCGCACCTTTTCATGCTCCTGGTCCTTTTTTTTTTTTTTTTTTTTTTTTGCTCCTCGCATTTTTCACACCTTTTCATGCTCCTGGTCCTTTTTTTTTTTTTTTTTTTTTTTTTTTTTTTGCTCCTCGCATTTTTCGCACCTTTTCATGCTCCTCGCATTTTTCACACCTTTTCATGCTCCCCGCATTTTTCACACCTTTTCATGCTCCTCGCATTTTTCGCACCTTTTCATGCTCCTGGTCCTTTTTTTTTTTTTTTTTTTTTTTGCTCCTCGCATTTTTCACACCTTTTCATGCTCCTCGCATTTTTCGCACCTTTTCATGCTCCTGGTCCTTTTTTTTTTTTTTTTTTTTTTGCTCCTCGCATTTTTCGCACCTTTTCATGCTCCTCGCATTTTTCGCACATTTTCATGCTCGTCGCATTTTTCGCACCTTTTCATGCTCGTCGCATTTTTCGAACCTTTTCATGCTCCTGGTCCTTTTTTTTTTTTTTTTTTTTTTTTTTTTTTTGCTCCTCGCATTTTTCGCACCTTTTCATGCTCCTCGCATTTTTCACACCTTTTCATGCTCCCCGCATTTTTCACACCTTTTCATGCTCCTCGCATTTTTCGCACCTTTTCATGCTCCTGGTCCTTTTTTTTTTTTTTTTTTTTTTTGCTCCTCGCATTTTTCACACCTTTTCATGCTCCTCGCATTTTTCGCACCTTTTCATGCTCCTGGTCCTTTTTTTTTTTTTTTTTTTTTTTGCTCCTCGCATTTTTCGCACCTTTTCATGCTCCTCGCATTTTTCGCACATTTTCATGCTCGTCGCATTTTTCGCACCTTTTCATGCTCGTCGCATTTTTCGCACCTTTTCATGCTCCTGGTCCTTTTTTTTTTTTTTTTTTTTTTTTTTTTTTGCTCCTCGCATTTTTCGCACCTTTTCATGCTCCTCGCATTTTTCACACCTTTTCATGCTCCCCGCATTTTTCACACCTTTTCATGCTCCTCGCATTTTTCACACCTTTTCATGCTCCCCGCATTTTTCACACCTTTTCATGCTCCCCGCATTTTTCACACCTTTTCATGCTCCTCGCATTTTTCGCACCTTTTCATGCTCCTGGTCCTTTTTTTTTTTTTTTTTTTTTTTTGCTCCTCGCATTTTTCACACCTTTTCATGCTCCTCGCATTTTTCGCACCTTTTCATGCTCCTGGTCCTTTTTTTTTTTTTTTTTTTTTTTTTTTTTTTTGCTCCTCGCATTTTTCGCACCTTTTCATGCTCCTCGCATTTTTCACACCTTTTCATGCTCCCCGCATTTTTCACACCTTTTCATGCTCCCCGCATTTTTCACACCTTTTCATGCTCCTCGCATTTTTCGCACATTTTCATGCTCGTCGCATTTTTCGCACCTTTTCATGCTCGTCGCATTTTTCGCACCTTTTCATGCTCCTGGTCCTTTTTTTTTTTTTTTTTTTTTTTTTTTTTTTGCTCCTCGCATTTTTCGCACCTTTTCATGCTCCTCGCATTTTTCACACCTTTTCATGCTCCCCGCATTTTTCACACCTTTTCATGCTCCTGGTCCTTTTTTTTTTTTTTTTTTTTTTTTTTTTTTTGCTCCTCGCATTTTTCGCACCTTTTCATGCTCCTCGCATTTTTCACACCTTTTCATGCTCCCCGCATTTTTCACACCTTTTCATGCTCCTCGCATTTTTCGCACCTTTTCATGCTCCTGGTCCTTTTTTTTTTTTTTTTTTTTTTTTGCTCCTCGCATTTTTCACACCTTTTCATGCTCCTCGCATTTTTCGCACCTTTTCATGCTCCTGGTCCTTTTTTTTTTTTTTTTTTTTTTGCTCCTCGCATTTTTCGCACCTTTTCATGCTCCTCGCATTTTTCGCACATTTTCATGCTCGTCGCATTTTTCGCACCTTTTCATGCTCGTCGCATTTTTCGCACCTTTTCATGCTCCTGGTCCTTTTTTTTTTTTTTTTTTTTTTTTTTTTTTTTGCTCCTCGCATTTTTCGCACCTTTTCATGCTCCTCGCATTTTTCACACCTTTTCATGCTCCCCGCATTTTTCACACCTTTTCATGCTCCTGGTCCTTTTTTTTTTTTTTTTTTTTTTTTTTTTTTTGCTCCTCGCATTTTTCGCACCTTTTCATGCTCCTCGCATTTTTCACACCTTTTCATGCTCCCCGCATTTTTCACACCTTTTCATGCTCCTCGCATTTTTCGCACCTTTTCATGCTCCTGGTCCTTTTTTTTTTTTTTTTTTTTTTTGCTCCTCGCATTTTTCACACCTTTTCATGCTCCTCGCATTTTTCGCACCTTTTCATGCTCCTGGTCCTTTTTTTTTTTTTTTTTTTTTTGCTCCTCGCATTTTTCGCACCTTTTCATGCTCCTCGCATTTTTCGCACATTTTCATGCTCGTCGCATTTTTCGCACCTTTTCATGCTCGTCGCATTTTTCGCACCTTTTCATGCTCCTGGTCCTTTTTTTTTTTTTTTTTTTTTTTTTTTTTTTGCTCCTCGCATTTTTCGCACCTTTTCATGCTCCTCGCATTTTTCACACCTTTTCATGCTCCCCGCATTTTTCACACCTTTTCATGCTCCTGGTCCTTTTTTTTTTTTTTTTTTTTTTTTTTTTTTTGCTCCTCGCATTTTTCGCACCTTTTCATGCTCCTCGCATTTTTCACACCTTTTCATGCTCCCCGCATTTTTCACACCTTTTCATGCTCCTCGCATTTTTCGCACCTTTTCATGCTCCTGGTCCTTTTTTTTTTTTTTTTTTTTTTTGCTCCTCGCTTTTTTCACACCTTTTCTTGCTCCTCGCTTTTTTCTCACCTTTTCTTGCTCCTGGTCCTTTTTTTTTTTTTTTTTTTTTTTTTTTTTTTTGCTCCTCGCATTTTTCGCACCTTTTCATGCTCCTCGCATTTTTCACACCTTTTCATGCTCCCCGCATTTTTCACACCTTTTCATGCTCCTCGCATTTTTCGCACCTTTTCATGCTCCTGGTCCTTTTTTTTTTTTTTTTTTTTTTTTGCTCCTCGCATTTTTCACACCTTTTCATGCTCCTCGCATTTTTCGCACCTTTTCATGCTCCTGGTCCTTTTTTTTTTTTTTTTTTTTTTGCTCCTCGCATTTTTCGCACCTTTTCATGCTCCTCGCATTTTTCGCACATTTTCATGCTCGTCGCATTTTTCGCACCTTTTCATGCTCGTCGCATTTTTCGCACCTTTTCATGCTCCTGGTCCTTTTTTTTTTTTTTTT
Source organism: Cervus elaphus (assembly GCF_910594005.1). Lineage (NCBI taxonomy): Eukaryota > Metazoa > Chordata > Mammalia > Artiodactyla > Cervidae > Cervus > Cervus elaphus. The sequence continues at coordinate 43,451 of NW_025316758.1, forward strand.
TGCTCCTCGCATTTTTCACACCTTTTCATGCTCCCCGCATTTTTCACACCTTTTCATGCTCCTCGCATTTTTCGCACCTTTTCATGCTCCTGGTCCTTTTTTTTTTTTTTTTTTTTTTTTGCTCCTCGCATTTTTCACACCTTTTCATGCTCCGCGCATTTTTCACACCTTTTCATGCTCCTGGTCCTTTTTTTTTTTTTTTTTTTTTTTTTTTTTTTTGCTCCTCGCATTTTTCACACCTTTTCATGCTCCCCGCATTTTTCACACCTTTTCATGCTCCTCGCATTTTTCACACCTTTTCATGCTCCTGGTCCTTTTTTTTTTTTTTTTTTTTTTTTTTTTTTTTTTTGCTCCTCGCATTTTTCACACCTTTTCATGCTCGTCGCATTTTTCGCACCTTTTCATGCTCCTGGTCTTTTTTTTTTTTTGCTCCTCGCATTTTTCACACCTTTTCATGCTCCTGGTCCTTTTTTTTTTTTTTTTTTTTTTTTTTTTTTTTGCTCCTCGCATTTTTCGCACCTTTTCATGCTCCTGGTCCTTTTTTTTTTTTTTTTTTTTTTTTGCTCCTCGCATTTTTCACACCTTTTCATGCTCCTGGTCCTTTTTTTTTTTTTTTTTTTTTTTTTTTTTTTTGCTCCTCGCATTTTTCGCACCTTTTCATGCTCCTCGCATTTTTCACACCTTTTCATGCTCCCCGCATTTTTCACACCTTTTCATGCTCCTCGCATTTTTCACACATCTTCATGCTTCTCGCATTTTTCACAACTTTTCATGCTCCTCGCATTTTTCACACCTTTTCATGCTCCTGGTCTTTTTTTTTTTTTTGCTCCTCGCATTTTTCACACCTTTTCATGCTCCTGGTCTTTCTTTTTTTTTTTTTTTTTTTGCTCCTCGCATTTTTCACACCTTTTCATGCTCCCCGCATTTTTCACACCTTTTCATGCTCCTCGCATTTTTCGCACCTTTTCATGCTCCTGGTCCTTTTTTTTTTTTTTTTTTTTTTTTTTTTTTTTGCTCCTCGCATTTTTCGCACCTTTTCATGCTCGTCGCATTTTTCGCACCTTTTCATGCTCGTCGCATTTTTCGCACCTTTTCATGCTCCTGGTCCTTTTTTTTTTTTTTTTTGCTCCTCGCATTTTTCACACCTTTTCATGCTCCCCGCATTTTTCACACCTTTTCATGCTCCTCGCATTTTTCGCACCTTTTCATGCTCCTGGTCCTTTTTTTTTTTTTTTTTTTTTTTTGCTCCTCGCATTTTTCACACCTTTTCATGCTCCTGGTCCTTTTTTTTTTTTTTTTTTTTTTTGCTCCTCGCATTTTTCGCACCTTTTCATGCTCCTGGTCCTTTTTTTTTTTTTTTTTTTTTTTTGCTCCTCGCATTTTTCACACCTTTTCATGCTCCTGGTCCTTTTTTTTTTTTTTTTTTTTTTTTTTTTTTTGCTCCTCGCATTTTTCGCACCTTTTCATGCTCCTCGCATTTTTCACACCTTTTCATGCTCCCCGCATTTTTCACACCTTTTCATGCTCCTCGCATTTTTCGCACCTTTTCATGCTCCTGGTCCTTTTTTTTTTTTTTTTTTTTTTTTGCTCCTCGCATTTTTCACACCTTTTCATGCTCCTCGCATTTTTCGCACCTTTTCATGCTCCTGGTCCTTTTTTTTTTTTTTTTTTTTTTTTTTTTTTTTGCTCCTCGCATTTTTCGCACCTTTTCATGCTCGTCGCATTTTTCGCACATTTTCATGCTCGTCGCATTTTTCGCACCTTTTCATGCTCGTCGCATTTTTCGCACCTTTTCATGCTCCTGGTCCTTTTTTTTTTTTTTTTTTTTTTTTTTTTTTTTGCTCCTCGCATTTTTCGCACCTTTTCATGCTCCTCGCATTTTTCACACCTTTTCATGCTCCCCGCATTTTTCACACCTTTTCATGCTCCTCGCATTTTTCGCACCTTTTCATGCTCCTGGTCCTTTTTTTTTTTTTTTTTTTTTTTTGCTCCTCGCATTTTTCACACCTTTTCATGCTCCTCGCATTTTTCGCACCTTTTCATGCTCCTGGTCCTTTTTTTTTTTTTTTTTTTTTTTGCTCCTCGCATTTTTCGCACCTTTTCATGCTCCTCGCATTTTTCGCACATTTTCATGCTCGTCGCATTTTTCGCACCTTTTCATGCTCGTCGCATTTTTCGCACCTTTTCATGCTCCTGGTCCTTTTTTTTTTTTTTTTTTTTTTTTTTTTTTTGCTCCTCGCATTTTTCGCACCTTTTCATGCTCCTCGCATTTTTCGCACATTTTCATGCTCGTCGCATTTTTCGCACCTTTTCATGCTCGTCGCATTTTTCGCACCTTTTCATGCTCCTGGTCCTTTTTTTTTTTTTTTTTTTTTTTTTTTTTTTTGCTCCTCGCATTTTTCGCACCTTTTCATGCTCCTCGCATTTTTCACACCTTTTCATGCTCCCCGCATTTTTCACACCTTTTCATGCTCCTGGTCCTTTTTTTTTTTTTTTTTTTTTTTTTTTTTTTGCTCCTCGCATTTTTCGCACCTTTTCATGCTCCTCGCATTTTTCACACCTTTTCATGCTCCCCGCATTTTTCACACCTTTTCATGCTCCTCGCATTTTTCGCACCTTTTCATGCTCCTGGTCCTTTTTTTTTTTTTTTTTTTTTTTGCTCCTCGCATTTTTCACACCTCTTCATGCTCCTCGCTTTTTTCGCCCCTTTTCATGCTCCTGGTCCTTTTTTTTTTTTTTTTTTTTTTTGCTCCTCGCATTTTTCGCACCTTTTCATGCTCCTCGCATTTTTCACACCTTTTCATGCTCCCCGCATTTTTCACACCTTTTCATGCTCCTCGCATTTTTCACACATCTTCATGCTTCTCGCATTTTTCACAACTTTTCATGCTCCTCGCATTTTTCACACCTTTTCATGCTCCTGGTCTTTTTTTTTTTTTTGCTCCTCGCATTTTTCACACCTTTTCATGCTCCTGGTCTTTCTTTTTTTTTTTTTTTTTTTGCTCCTCGCATTTTTCACACCTTTTCATGCTCCCCGCATTTTTCACACCTTTTCATGCTCCTCGCATTTTTCGCACCTTTTCATGCTCCTGGTCCTTTTTTTTTTTTTTTTTTTTTTTTTTTTTTTTGCTCCTCGCATTTTTCGCACCTTTTCATGCTCGTCGCATTTTTCGCACCTTTTCATGCTCGTCGCATTTTTCGCACCTTTTCATGCTCTTGGTCCTTTTTTTTTTTTTTTTTTGCTCCTCGCATTTTTCACACCTTTTCATGCTCCCCGCATTTTTCACACCTTTTCATGCTCCTCGCATTTTTCGCACCTTTTCATGCTCCTGGTCCTTTTTTTTTTTTTTTTTTTTTTTTGCTCCTCGCATTTTTCACACCTTTTCATGCTCCTGGTCCTTTTTTTTTTTTTTTTTTTTTTTTGCTCCTCGCTTTTTTCGCTCCTTTTCTTGCTCCTGGTCCTTTTTTTTTTTTTTTTTTTTTTTGCTCCTCGCATTTTTCGCACCTTTTCATGCTCCTCGCATTTTTCGCACATTTTCATGCTCGTCGCATTTTTCGCACCTTTTCATGCTCGTCGCATTTTTCGCACCTTTTCATGCTCCTGGTCCTTTTTTTTTTTTTTTTTTTTTTTTTTTTTTTTGCTCCTCGCATTTTTCGCACCTTTTCATGCTCCTCGCATTTTTCACACCTTTTCATGCTCCCCGCATTTTTCACACCTTTTCATGCTCCTGGTCCTTTTTTTTTTTTTTTTTTTTTTTTTTTTTTTTGCTCCTCGCATTTTTCGCACCTTTTCATGCTCCTCGCATTTTTCACACCTTTTCATGCTCCCCGCATTTTTCACACCTTTTCATGCTCCTCGCATTTTTCGCACCTTTTCATGCTCCTGGTCCTTTTTTTTTTTTTTTTTTTTTTTGCTCCTCGCATTTTTCACACCTTTTCATGCTCCTCGCATTTTTCGCACCTTTTCATGCTCCTGGTCCTTTTTTTTTTTTTTTTTTTTTTTGCTCCTCGCATTTTTCGCACCTTTTCATGCTCCTCGCATTTTTCGCACATTTTCATGCTCGTCGCATTTTTCGCACCTTTTCATGCTCGTCGCATTTTTCGCACCTTTTCATGCTCCTGGTCCTTTTTTTTTTTTTTTTTGCTCCTCGCATTTTTCACACCTTTTCATGCTCCCCGCATTTTTCACACCTTTTCATGCTCCTCGCATTTTTCGCACCTTTTCATGCTCCTGGTCCTTTTTTTTTTTTTTTTTTTTTTTTGCTCCTCGCATTTTTCACACCTTTTCATGCTCCGCGCATTTTTCACACCTTTTCATGCTCCTGGTCCTTTTTTTTTTTTTTTTTTTTTTTTTTTTTTTGCTCCTCGCATTTTTCACACCTTTTCATGCTCCCCGCATTTTTCACACCTTTTCATGCTCCTCGCATTTTTCACACCTTTTCATGCTCCTGGTCCTTTTTTTTTTTTTTTTTTTTTTTTTTTTTTTTTTTGCTCCTCGCATTTTTCACACCTTTTCATGCTCCTCGCATTTTTCGCACCTTTTCATGCTCCTGGTCCTTTTTTTTTTTTTTTTTTTTTTTTGCTCCTCGCATTTTTCACACCTTTTCATGCTCCTGGTCCTTTTTTTTTTTTTTTTTTTTTTTTTTTTTTTTGCTCCTCGCATTTTTCGCACCTTTTCATGCTCCTGGTCCTTTTTTTTTTTTTTTTTTTTTTTTGCTCCTCGCATTTTTCACACCTTTTCATGCTCCTGGTCCTTTTTTTTTTTTTTTTTTTTTTTTTTTTTTTTGCTCCTCGCATTTTTCGCACCTTTTCATGCTCCTCGCATTTTTCACACCTTTTCATGCTCCCCGCATTTTTCACACCTTTTCATGCTCCTCGCATTTTTCACACATCTTCATGCTTCTCGCATTTTTCACAACTTTTCATGCTCCTCGCATTTTTCACACCTTTTCATGCTCCTGGTCTTTTTTTTTTTTTTGCTCCTCGCATTTTTCACACCTTTTCATGCTCCTGGTCTTTCTTTTTTTTTTTTTTTTTTTGCTCCTCGCATTTTTCACACCTTTTCATGCTCCCCGCATTTTTCACACCTTTTCATGCTCCTCGCATTTTTCGCACCTTTTCATGCTCCTGGTCCTTTTTTTTTTTTTTTTTTTTTTTTTTTTTTTTGCTCCTCGCATTTTTCGCACCTTTTCATGCTCGTCGCATTTTTCGCACCTTTTCATGCTCGTCGCATTTTTCGCCCCTTTTCATGCTCCTGGTCCTTTTTTTTTTTTTTTTTGCTCCTCGCATTTTTCACACCTTTTCATGCTCCCCGCATTTTTCACACCTTTTCATGTCCTCGCATTTTTCGCACCTTTTCATGCTCCTGGTCCTTTTTTTTTTTTTTTTTTTTTTTTGCTCCTCGCATTTTTCACACCTTTTCATGCTCCTGGTCCTTTTTTTTTTTTTTTTTTTTTTTTGCTCCTCGCATTTTTCGCACCTTTTCATGCTCCTGGTCCTTTTTTTTTTTTTTTTTTTTTTTTGCTCCTCGCATTTTTCACACCTTTTCATGCTCCTGGTCCTTTTTTTTTTTTTTTTTTTTTTTTTTTTTTTGCTCCTCGCATTTTTCGCACCTTTTCATGCTCCTCGCATTTTTCACACCTTTTCATGCTCCCCGCATTTTTCACACCTTTTCATGCTCCTCGCATTTTTCGCACCTTTTCATGCTCCTGGTCCTTTTTTTTTTTTTTTTTTTTTTTGCTCCTCGCATTTTTCACACCTTTTCATGCTCCTCGCATTTTTCGCACCTTTTCATGCTCCTGGTCCTTTTTTTTTTTTTTTTTTTTTTTGCTCCTCGCATTTTTCGCACCTTTTCATGCTCCTCGCATTTTTCGCACATTTTCATGCTCGTCGCATTTTTCGCACCTTTTCATGCTCGTCGCATTTTTCGAACCTTTTCATGCTCCTGGTCCTTTTTTTTTTTTTTTTTTTTTTTTTTTTTTTTGCTCCTCGCATTTTTCGCACCTTTTCATGCTCCTCGCATTTTTCACACCTTTTCATGCTCCCCGCATTTTTCACACCTTTTCATGCTCCTCGCATTTTTCGCACCTTTTCATGCTCCTGGTCCTTTTTTTTTTTTTTTTTTTTTTTGCTCCTCGCATTTTTCACACCTTTTCATGCTCCTCGCATTTTTCGCACCTTTTCATGCTCCTGGTCCTTTTTTTTTTTTTTTTTTTTTTGCTCCTCGCATTTTTCGCACCTTTTCATGCTCCTCGCATTTTTCGCACATTTTCATGCTCGTCGCATTTTTCGCACCTTTTCATGCTCGTCGCATTTTTCGCACCTTTTCATGCTCCTGGTCCTTTTTTTTTTTTTTTTTTTTTTTTTTTTTTTGCTCCTCGCATTTTTCGCACCTTTTCATGCTCCTCGCATTTTTCACACCTTTTCATGCTCCCCGCATTTTTCACACCTTTTCATGCTCCTCGCATTTTTCACACCTTTTCATGCTCCCCGCATTTTTCCCCCCTTTTCATGCTCCCCGCATTTTTCTCACCTTTTCATGCTCCTCGCATTTTTCCCACCTTTTCATGCTCCTGGTCCTTTTTTTTTTTTTTTTTTTTTTTGCTCCTCGCATTTTTCACACCTTTTCATGCTCCTCGCATTTTTCGCACCTTTTCATGCTCCTGGTCCTTTTTTTTTTTTTTTTTTTTTTTTTTTTTTTTGCTCCTCGCATTTTTCGCACCTTTTCATGCTCCTCGCATTTTTCACACCTTTTCATGCTCCCCGCATTTTTCACACCTTTTCATGCTCCCCGCATTTTTCACACCTTTTCATGCTCCTCGCATTTTTCGCACATTTTCATGCTCGTCGCATTTTTCGCACCTTTTCATGCTCGTCGCATTTTTCGCACCTTTTCATGCTCCTGGTCCTTTTTTTTTTTTTTTTTTTTTTTTTTTTTTTTGCTCCTCGCATTTTTCGCACCTTTTCATGCTCCTCGCATTTTTCACACCTTTTCATGCTCCCCGCATTTTTCACACCTTTTCATGCTCCTGGTCCTTTTTTTTTTTTTTTTTTTTTTTTTTTTTTTGCTCCTCGCATTTTTCGCACCTTTTCATGCTCCTCGCATTTTTCACACCTTTTCATGCTCCCCGCATTTTTCACACCTTTTCATGCTCCTCGCATTTTTCGCACCTTTTCATGCTCCTGGTCCTTTTTTTTTTTTTTTTTTTTTTTGCTCCTCGCATTTTTCACACCTTTTCATGCTCCTCGCATTTTTCGCACCTTTTCATGCTCCTGGTCCTTTTTTTTTTTTTTTTTTTTTTGCTCCTCGCATTTTTCGCACCTTTTCATGCTCCTCGCATTTTTCGCACATTTTCATGCTCGTCGCATTTTTCGCACCTTTTCATGCTCGTCGCATTTTTCGCACCTTTTCATGCTCCTGGTCCTTTTTTTTTTTTTTTTTTTTTTTTTTTTTTTGCTCCTCGCATTTTTCGCACCTTTTCATGCTCCTCGCATTTTTCACACCTTTTCATGCTCCCCGCATTTTTCACACCTTTTCATGCTCCTGGTCCTTTTTTTTTTTTTTTTTTTTTTTTTTTTTTTGCTCCTCGCATTTTTCGCACCTTTTCATGCTCCTCGCATTTTTCACACCTTTTCATGCTCCCCGCATTTTTCACACCTTTTCATGCTCCTCGCATTTTTCGCACCTTTTCATGCTCCTGGTCCTTTTTTTTTTTTTTTTTTTTTTTGCTCCTCGCATTTTTCACACCTTTTCATGCTCCTCGCATTTTTCGCACCTTTTCATGCTCCTGGTCCTTTTTTTTTTTTTTTTTTTTTTTGCTCCTCGCATTTTTCGCACCTTTTCATGCTCCTCGCATTTTTCGCACATTTTCATGCTCGTCGCATTTTTCGCACCTTTTCATGCTCGTCGCATTTTTCGCACCTTTTCATGCTCCTGGTCCTTTTTTTTTTTTTTTTTTTTTTTTTTTTTTTTGCTCCTCGCATTTTTCGCACCTTTTCATGCTCCTCGCATTTTTCACACCTTTTCATGCTCCCCGCATTTTTCACACCTTTTCATGCTCCTGGTCCTTTTTTTTTTTTTTTTTTTTTTTTTTTTTTTTGCTCCTCGCATTTTTCGCACCTTTTCATGCTCCTCGCATTTTTCACACCTTTTCATGCTCCCCGCATTTTTCACACCTTTTCATGCTCCTCGCATTTTTCGCACCTTTTCATGCTCCTGGTCCTTTTTTTTTTTTTTTTTTTTTTTGCTCCTCGCATTTTTCACACCTTTTCATGCTCCTCGCATTTTTCGCACCTTTTCATGCTCCTGGTCCTTTTTTTTTTTTTTTTTTTTTTGCTCCTCGCATTTTTCGCACCTTTTCATGCTCCTCGCATTTTTCGCACATTTTCATGCTCGTCGCATTTTTCGCACCTTTTCATGCTCGTCGCATTTTTCGCACCTTTTCATGCTCCTGGTCCTTTTTTTTTTTTTTTTTTCTCCTCGCATTTTTCACACCTTTTCATGCTCCCCGCATTTTTCACACCTTTTCATGCTCCTCGCATTTTTCGCACCTTTTCATGCTCCTGGTCCTTTTTTTTTTTTTTTTTTTTTTTTTGCTCCTCGCATTTTTCACACCTTTTCATGCTCCGCGCATTTTTCACACCTTTTCATGCTCCTGGTCCTTTTTTTTTTTTTTTTTTTTTTTTTTTTTTTTGCTCCTCGCATTTTTCACACCTTTTCATGCTCCCCGCATTTTTCACACCTTTTCATGCTCCTCGCATTTTTCACACCTTTTCATGCTCCTGGTCCTTTTTTTTTTTTTTTTTTTTTTTTTTTTTTTTTTTTGCTCCTCGCATTTTTCACACCTTTTCATGCTCCTCGCATTTTTCGCACCTTTTCATGCTCCTGGTCCTTTTTTTTTTTTTTTTTTTTTTTGCTCCTCGCATTTTTCACACCTTTTCATGCTCCTGGTCCTTTTTTTTTTTTTTTTTTTTTTTTTTTTTTTGCTCCTCGCATTTTTCGCACCTTTTCATGCTCCTGGTCCTTTTTTTTTTTTTTTTTTTTTTTTTGCTCCTCGCATTTTTCACACCTTTTCATGCTCCTGGTCCTTTTTTTTTTTTTTTTTTTTTTTTTTTTTTTTGCTCCTCGCATTTTTCGCACCTTTTCATGCTCCTCGCATTTTTCACACCTTTTCATGCTCCCCGCATTTTTCACACCTTTTCATGCTCCTCGCATTTTTCACACATCTTCATGCTTCTCGCATTTTTCACAACTTTTCATGCTCCTCGCATTTTTCACACCTTTTCATGCTCCTGGTCTTTTTTTTTTTTTTGCTCCTCGCATTTTTCACACCTTTTCATGCTCCTGGTCTTTCTTTTTTTTTTTTTTTTTTTGCTCCTCGCATTTTTCACACCTTTTCATGCTCCCCGCATTTTTCACACCTTTTCATGCTCCTCGCATTTTTCGCACCTTTTCATGCTCCTGGTCCTTTTTTTTTTTTTTTTTTTTTTTTTTTTTTTTGCTCCTCGCATTTTTCGCACCTTTTCATGCTCGTCGCATTTTTCGCACCTTTTCATGCTCGTCGCATTTTTCGCACCTTTTCATGCTCCTGGTCCTTTTTTTTTTTTTTTTTGCTCCTCGCATTTTTCACACCTTTTCATGCTCCCCGCATTTTTCACACCTTTTCATGCTCCTCGCATTTTTCGCACCTTTTCATGCTCCTGGTCCTTTTTTTTTTTTTTTTTTTTTTTTTGCTCCTCGCATTTTTCACACCTTTTCATGCTCCTGGTCCTTTTTTTTTTTTTTTTTTTTTTTGCTCCTCGCATTTTTCGCACCTTTTCATGCTCCTGGTCCTTTTTTTTTTTTTTTTTTTTTTTTGCTCCTCGCATTTTTCACACCTTTTCATGCTCCTGGTCCTTTTTTTTTTTTTTTTTTTTTTTTTTTTTTTGCTCCTCGCATTTTTCGCACCTTTTCATGCTCCTCGCATTTTTCACACCTTTTCATGCTCCCCGCATTTTTCACACCTTTTCATGCTCCTCGCATTTTTCGCACCTTTTCATGCTCCTGGTCCTTTTTTTTTTTTTTTTTTTTTTTTGCTCCTCGCATTTTTCACACCTTTTCATGCTCCTCGCATTTTTCGCACCTTTTCATGCTCCTGGTCCTTTTTTTTTTTTTTTTTTTTTTGCTCCTCGCATTTTTCGCACCTTTTCATGCTCCTCGCATTTTTCGCACATTTTCATGCTCGTCGCATTTTTCGCACCTTTTCATGCTCGTCGCATTTTTCGAACCTTTTCATGCTCCTGGTCCTTTTTTTTTTTTTTTTTTTTTTTTTTTTTTTTGCTCCTCGCATTTTTCGCACCTTTTCATGCTCCTCGCATTTTTCACACCTTTTCATGCTCCCCGCATTTTTCACACCTTTTCATGCTCCTCGCATTTTTCGCACCTTTTCATGCTCCTGGTCCTTTTTTTTTTTTTTTTTTTTTTTGCTCCTCGCATTTTTCACACCTTTTCATGCTCCTCGCATTTTTCGCACCTTTTCATGCTCCTGGTCCTTTTTTTTTTTTTTTTTTTTTTGCTCCTCGCATTTTTCGCACCTTTTCATGCTCCTCGCATTTTTCGCACATTTTCATGCTCGTCGCATTTTTCGCACCTTTTCATGCTCGTCGCATTTTTCGCACCTTTTCATGCTCCTGGTCCTTTTTTTTTTTTTTTTTTTTTTTTTTTTTTTGCTCCTCGCATTTTTCGCACCTTTTCATGCTCCTCGCATTTTTCACACCTTTTCATGCTCCCCGCATTTTTCACACCTTTTCATGCTCCTCGCATTTTTCCCACCTTTTCATGCTCCCCGCATTTTTCACACCTTTTCATGCTCCCCGCATTTTTCACACCTTTTCATGCTCCTCGCATTTTTCGCACCTTTTCATGCTCCTGGTCCTTTTTTTTTTTTTTTTTTTTTTTTGCTCCTCGCATTTTTCACACCTTTTCATGCTCCTCGCATTTTTCGCACCTTTTCATGCTCCTGGTCCTTTTTTTTTTTTTTTTTTTTTTTTTTTTTTTTGCTCCTCGCATTTTTCGCACCTTTTCATGCTCCTCGCATTTTTCACACCTTTTCATGCTCCCCGCATTTTTCACACCTTTTCATGCTCCCCGCATTTTTCACACCTTTTCATGCTCCTCGCATTTTTCGCACATTTTCATGCTCGTCGCATTTTTCGCACCTTTTCATGCTCGTCGCATTTTTCGCACCTTTTCATGCTCCTGGTCCTTTTTTTTTTTTTTTTTTTTTTTTTTTTTTTTGCTCCTCGCATTTTTCGCACCTTTTCATGCTCCTCGCATTTTTCACACCTTTTCATGCTCCCCGCATTTTTCACACCTTTTCATGCTCCTGGTCCTTTTTTTTTTTTTTTTTTTTTTTTTTTTTTTGCTCCTCGCATTTTTCGCACCTTTTCATGCTCCTCGCATTTTTCACACCTTTTCATGCTCCCCGCATTTTTCACACCTTTTCATGCTCCTCGCATTTTTCGCACCTTTTCATGCTCCTGGTCCTTTTTTTTTTTTTTTTTTTTTTTTGCTCCTCGCATTTTTCACACCTTTTCATGCTCCTCGCATTTTTCGCACCTTTTCATGCTCCTGGTCCTTTTTTTTTTTTTTTTTTTTTTGCTCCTCGCATTTTTCGCACCTTTTCATGCTCCTCGCATTTTTCGCACATTTTCATGCTCGTCGCATTTTTCGCACCTTTTCATGCTCGTCGCATTTTTCGCACCTTTTCATGCTCCTGGTCCTTTTTTTTTTTTTTTTTTTTTTTTTTTTTTTTGCTCCTCGCATTTTTCGCACCTTTTCATGCTCCTCGCATTTTTCACACCTTTTCATGCTCCCCGCATTTTTCACACCTTTTCATGCTCCTGGTCCTTTTTTTTTTTTTTTTTTTTTTTTTTTTTTTGCTCCTCGCATTTTTCGCACCTTTTCATGCTCCTCGCATTTTTCACACCTTTTCATGCTCCCCGCATTTTTCACACCTTTTCATGCTCCTCGCATTTTTCGCACCTTTTCATGCTCCTGGTCCTTTTTTTTTTTTTTTTTTTTTTTGCTCCTCGCATTTTTCACACCTTTTCATGCTCCTCGCATTTTTCGCACCTTTTCATGCTCCTGGTCCTTTTTTTTTTTTTTTTTTTTTTGCTCCTCGCATTTTTCGCACCTTTTCATGCTCCTCGCATTTTTCGCACATTTTCATGCTCGTCGCATTTTTCGCACCTTTTCATGCTCGTCGCATTTTTCGCACCTTTTCATGCTCCTGGTCCTTTTTTTTTTTTTTTTTTTTTTTTTTTTTTTTGCTCCTCGCATTTTTCGCACCTTTTCATGCTCCTCGCATTTTTCACACCTTTTCATGCTCCCCGCATTTTTCACACCTTTTCATGCTCCTGGTCCTTTTTTTTTTTTTTTTTTTTTTTTTTTTTTTTGCTCCTCGCATTTTTCGCACCTTTTCATGCTCCTCGCATTTTTCACACCTTTTCATGCTCCCCGCATTTTTCACACCTTTTCATGCTCCTCGCATTTTTCGCACCTTTTCATGCTCCTGGTCCTTTTTTTTTTTTTTTTTTTTTTTGCTCCTCGCATTTTTCACACCTTTTCATGCTCCTCGCATTTTTCGCACCTTTTCATGCTCCTGGTCCTTTTTTTTTTTTTTTTTTTTTTTGCTCCTCGCATTTTTCGCACCTTTTCATGCTCCTCGCATTTTTCGCACATTTTCATGCTCGTCGCATTTTTCGCACCTTTTCATGCTCGTCGCATTTTTCGCACCTTTTCATGCTCCTGGTCCTTTTTTTTTTTTTTTTTGCTCCTCGCATTTTTCACACCTTTTCATGCTCCCCGCATTTTTCACACCTTTTCATGCTCCTCGCATTTTTCGCACCTTTTCATGCTCCTGGTCCTTTTTTTTTTTTTTTTTTTTTTTTGCTCCTCGCATTTTTCACACCTTTTCATGCTCCGCGCATTTTTCACACCTTTTCATGCTCCTGGTCCTTTTTTTTTTTTTTTTTTTTTTTTTTTTTTTTGCTCCTCGCATTTTTCACACCTTTTCATGCTCCCCGCATTTTTCACACCTTTTCATGCTCCTCGCATTTTTCACACCTTTTCATGCTCCTGGTCCTTTTTTTTTTTTTTTTTTTTTTTTTTTTTTTTTTTGCTCCTCGCATTTTTCACACCTTTTCATGCTCCTCGCATTTTTCGCACCTTTTCATGCTCCTGGTCCTTTTTTTTTTTTTTTTTTTTTTTGCTCCTCGCATTTTTCACACCTTTTCATGCTCCTGGTCCTTTTTTTTTTTTTTTTTTTTTTTTTTTTTTTGCTCCTCGCATTTTTCGCACCTTTTCATGCTCCTGGTCCTTTTTTTTTTTTTTTTTTTTTTTGCTCCTCGCATTTTTCACACCTTTTCATGCTCCTGGTCCTTTTTTTTTTTTTTTTTTTTTTTTTTTTTTTTGCTCCTCGCATTTTTCGCACCTTTTCATGCTCCTCGCATTTTTCACACCTTTTCATGCTCCCCGCATTTTTCACACCTTTTCATGCTCCTCGCATTTTTCACACATCTTCATGCTTCTCGCATTTTTCACAACTTTTCATGCTCCTCGCATTTTTCACACCTTTTCATGCTCCTGGTCTTTTTTTTTTTTTTGCTCCTCGCATTTTTCACACCTTTTCATGCTCCTGGTCTTTCTTTTTTTTTTTTTTTTTTTGCTCCTCGCATTTTTCACACCTTTTCATGCTCCCCGCATTTTTCACACCTTTTCATGCTCCTCGCATTTTTCGCACCTTTTCATGCTCCTGGTCCTTTTTTTTTTTTTTTTTTTTTTTTTTTTTTTTGCTCCTCGCATTTTTCGCACCTTTTCATGCTCGTCGCATTTTTCGCACCTTTTCATGCTCGTCGCATTTTTCGCACCTTTTCATGCTCCTGGTCCTTTTTTTTTTTTTTTTTGCTCCTCGCATTTTTCACACCTTTTCATGCTCCCCGCATTTTTCACACCTTTTCATGCTCCTCGCATTTTTCGCACCTTTTCATGCTCCTGGTCCTTTTTTTTTTTTTTTTTTTTTTTTTGCTCCTCGCATTTTTCACACCTTTTCATGCTCCTGGTCCTTTTTTTTTTTTTTTTTTTTTTTGCTCCTCGCATTTTTCGCACCTTTTCATGCTCCTGGTCCTTTTTTTTTTTTTTTTTTTTTTTTGCTCCTCGCATTTTTCACACCTTTTCATGCTCCTGGTCCTTTTTTTTTTTTTTTTTTTTTTTTTTTTTTTGCTCCTCGCATTTTTCGCACCTTTTCATGCTCCTCGCATTTTTCACACCTTTTCATGCTCCCCGCATTTTTCACACCTTTTCATGCTCCTCGCATTTTTCGCACCTTTTCATGCTCCTGGTCCTTTTTTTTTTTTTTTTTTTTTTTTGCTCCTCGCATTTTTCACACCTTTTCATGCTCCTCGCATTTTTCGCACCTTTTCATGCTCCTGGTCCTTTTTTTTTTTTTTTTTTTTTTTTTTTTTTTGCTCCTCGCATTTTTCGCACCTTTTCATGCTCGTCGCATTTTTCGCACATTTTCATGCTCGTCGCATTTTTCGCACCTTTTCATGCTCGTCGCATTTTTCGCACCTTTTCATGCTCCTGGTCCTTTTTTTTTTTTTTTTTTTTTTTTTTTTTTTTGCTCCTCGCATTTTTCGCACCTTTTCATGCTCCTCGCATTTTTCACACCTTTTCATGCTCCCCGCATTTTTCACACCTTTTCATGCTCCTCGCATTTTTCGCACCTTTTCATGCTCCTGGTCCTTTTTTTTTTTTTTTTTTTTTTTTGCTCCTCGCATTTTTCACACCTTTTCATGCTCCTCGCATTTTTCGCACCTTTTCATGCTCCTGGTCCTTTTTTTTTTTTTTTTTTTTTTGCTCCTCGCATTTTTCGCACCTTTTCATGCTCCTCGCATTTTTCGCACATTTTCATGCTCGTCGCATTTTTCGCACCTTTTCATGCTCGTCGCATTTTTCGCACCTTTTCATGCTCCTGGTCCTTTTTTTTTTTTTTTTTTTTTTTTTTTTTTTTGCTCCTCGCATTTTTCGCACCTTTTCATGCTCCTCGCATTTTTTTTCACACCTTTTCATGCTCCCCGCATTTTTCACACCTTTTCATGCTCCTCGCATTTTTCGCACCTTTTCATGCTCCTGGTCCTTTTTTTTTTTTTTTTTTTTTTTGCTCCTCGCATTTTTCACACCTTTTCATGCTCCTCGCATTTTTCGCACCTTTTCATGCTCCTGGTCCTTTTTTTTTTTTTTTTTTTTTTGCTCCTCGCATTTTTCGCACCTTTTCATGCTCCTCGCATTTTTCGCACATTTTCATGCTCGTCGCATTTTTCGCACCTTTTCATGCTCGTCGCATTTTTCGCACCTTTTCATGCTCCTGGTCCTTTTTTTTTTTTTTTTTTTTTTTTTTTTTTTGCTCCTCGCATTTTTCGCACCTTTTCATGCTCCTCGCATTTTTCACACCTTTTCATGCTCCCCGCATTTTTCACACCTTTTCATGCTCCTGGTCCTTTTTTTTTTTTTTTTTTTTTTTTTTTTTTGCTCCTCGCATTTTTCGCACCTTTTCATGCTCCTCGCATTTTTCACACCTTTTCATGCTCCCCGCATTTTTCACACCTTTTCATGCTCCTCGCATTTTTCGCACCTTTTCATGCTCCTGGTCCTTTTTTTTTTTTTTTTTTTTTTTGCTCCTCGCATTTTTCACACCTTTTCATGCTCCTCGCATTTTTCGCACCTTTTCATGCTCCTGGTCCTTTTTTTTTTTTTTTTTTTTTTGCTCCTCGCATTTTTCGCACCTTTTCATGCTCCTCGCATTTTTCGCACATTTTCATGCTCGTCGCATTTTTCGCACCTTTTCATGCTCGTCGCATTTTTCGCACCTTTTCATGCTCCTGGTCCTTTTTTTTTTTTTTTTTTTTTTTTTTTTTTTTGCTCCTCGCATTTTTCGCACCTTTTCATGCTCCTCGCATTTTTCACACCTTTTCATGCTCCCCGCATTTTTCACACCTTTTCATGCTCCTGGTCCTTTTTTTTTTTTTTTTTTTTTTTTTTTTTTTTGCTCCTCGCATTTTTCGCACCTTTTCATGCTCCTCGCATTTTTCACACCTTTTCATGCTCCCCGCATTTTTCACACCTTTTCATGCTCCTCGCATTTTTCGCACCTTTTCATGCTCCTGGTCCTTTTTTTTTTTTTTTTTTTTTTTTGCTCCTCGCATTTTTCACACCTTTTCATGCTCCTCGCATTTTTCGCACCTTTTCATGCTCCTGGTCCTTTTTTTTTTTTTTTTTTTTTTGCTCCTCGCATTTTTCGCACCTTTTCATGCTCCTCGCATTTTTCGCACATTTTCATGCTCGTCGCATTTTTCGCACCTTTTCATGCTCGTCGCATTTTTCGCACCTTTTCATGCTCCTGGTCCTTTTTTTTTTTTTTTTTTGCTCCTCGCTTTTTTCCCACCTTTTCATGCTCCCCGCATTTTTCACACCTTTTCATGCTCCTCGCATTTTTCGCACCTTTTCATGCTCCTGGTCCTTTTTTTTTTTTTTTTTTTTTTTTGCTCCTCGCATTTTTCCCACCTTTTCATGCTCCCCGCATTTTTCCCACCTTTTCATGCTCCTTGGTCCTTTTTTTTTTTTTTTTTTTTTTTTTTTTTTTGCTCCTCGCATTTTTCACACCTTTTCATGCTCCCCGCATTTTTCACACCTTTTCATGCTCCTCGCATTTTTCACACCTTTTCATGCTCCTGGTCCTTTTTTTTTTTTTTTTTTTTTTTTTTTTTTTTTTTGCTCCTCGCATTTTTCACACCTTTTCATGCTCCTCGCATTTTTCGCACCTTTTCATGCTCCTGGTCCTTTTTTTTTTTTTTTTTTTTTTTGCTCCTCGCATTTTTCACACCTTTTCATGCTCCTGGTCCTTTTTTTTTTTTTTTTTTTTTTTTTTTTTTTTGCTCCTCGCATTTTTCGCACCTTTTCATGCTCCTGGTCCTTTTTTTTTTTTTTTTTTTTTTTTGCTCCTCGCATTTTTCACACCTTTTCATGCTCCTGGTCCTTTTTTTTTTTTTTTTTTTTTTTTTTTTTTTTGCTCCTCGCATTTTTCGCACCTTTTCATGCTCCTCGCATTTTTCACACCTTTTCATGCTCCCCGCATTTTTCACACCTTTTCATGCTCCTCGCATTTTTCACACATCTTCATGCTTCTCGCATTTTTCACAACTTTTCATGCTCCTCGCATTTTTCACACCTTTTCATGCTCCTGGTCTTTTTTTTTTTTTTGCTCCTCGCATTTTTCACACCTTTTCATGCTCCTGGTCTTTCTTTTTTTTTTTTTTTTTTTGCTCCTCGCATTTTTCACACCTTTTCATGCTCCCCGCATTTTTCACACCTTTTCTTGCTCCTCGCATTTTTCGCACCTTTTCATGCTCCTGGTCCTTTTTTTTTTTTTTTTTTTTTTTTTTTTTTTGCTCCTCGCATTTTTCGCACCTTTTCATGCTCGTCGCATTTTTCGCACCTTTTCATGCTCGTCGCATTTTTCGCACCTTTTCATGCTCCTGGTCCTTTTTTTTTTTTTTTTTGCTCCTCGCATTTTTCACACCTTTTCATGCTCCCCGCATTTTTCACACCTTTTCATGCTCCTCGCATTTTTCGCACCTTTTCATGCTCCTGGTCCTTTTTTTTTTTTTTTTTTTTTTTTGCTCCTCGCATTTTTCACACCTTTTCATGCTCCTGGTCCTTTTTTTTTTTTTTTTTTTTTTTGCTCCTCGCATTTTTCGCACCTTTTCATGCTCCTGGTCCTTTTTTTTTTTTTTTTTTTTTTTTGCTCCTCGCATTTTTCACACCTTTTCATGCTCCTGGTCCTTTTTTTTTTTTTTTTTTTTTTTTTTTTTTTGCTCCTCGCATTTTTCGCACCTTTTCATGCTCCTCGCATTTTTCACACCTTTTCATGCTCCCCGCATTTTTCACACCTTTTCATGCTCCTCGCATTTTTCGCACCTTTTCATGCTCCTGGTCCTTTTTTTTTTTTTTTTTTTTTTTGCTCCTCGCATTTTTCACACCTTTTCATGCTCCTCGCATTTTTCGCACCTTTTCATGCTCCTGGTCCTTTTTTTTTTTTTTTTTTTTTTTTTTTTTTTTGCTCCTCGCATTTTTCGCACCTTTTCATGCTCGTCGCATTTTTCGCACATTTTCATGCTCGTCGCATTTTTCGCACCTTTTCATGCTCGTCGCATTTTTCGCACCTTTTCATGCTCCTGGTCCTTTTTTTTTTTTTTTTTTTTTTTTTTTTTTTTGCTCCTCGCATTTTTCGCACCTTTTCATGCTCCTCGCATTTTTCACACCTTTTCATGCTCCCCGCATTTTTCACACCTTTTCATGCTCCTCGCATTTTTCGCACCTTTTCATGCTCCTGGTCCTTTTTTTTTTTTTTTTTTTTTTTGCTCCTCGCATTTTTCACACCTTTTCATGCTCCTCGCATTTTTCGCACCTTTTCATGCTCCTGGTCCTTTTTTTTTTTTTTTTTTTTTTTGCTCCTCGCATTTTTCGCACCTTTTCATGCTCCTCGCATTTTTCGCACATTTTCATGCTCGTCGCATTTTTCGCACCTTTTCATGCTCGTCGCATTTTTCGCACCTTTTCATGCTCCTGGTCCTTTTTTTTTTTTTTTTTTTTTTTTTTTTTTTTGCTCCTCGCATTTTTCGCACCTTTTCATGCTCCTCGCATTTTTCACACCTTTTCATGCTCCCCGCATTTTTCACACCTTTTCATGCTCCTGGTCCTTTTTTTTTTTTTTTTTTTTTTTTTTTTTTGCTCCTCGCATTTTTCGCACCTTTTCATGCTCCTCGCATTTTTCACACCTTTTCATGCTCCCCGCATTTTTCACACCTTTTCATGCTCCTCGCATTTTTCGCACCTTTTCATGCTCCTGGTCCTTTTTTTTTTTTTTTTTTTTTTTGCTCCTCGCATTTTTCACACCTTTTCATGCTCCTCGCATTTTTCGCACCTTTTCATGCTCCTGGTCCTTTTTTTTTTTTTTTTTTTTTTGCTCCTCGCATTTTTCGCACCTTTTCATGCTCCTCGCATTTTTCGCACCTTTTCATGCTCGTCGCATTTTTCGCACCTTTTCATGCTCGTCGCATTTTTCGCACCTTTTCATGCTCCTGGTCCTTTTTTTTTTTTTTTTTTTTTTTTTTTTTTTGCTCCTCGCATTTTTCGCACCTTTTCATGCTCCTCGCATTTTTCACACCTTTTCATGCTCCCCGCATTTTTCACACCTTTTCATGCTCCTGGTCCTTTTTTTTTTTTTTTTTTTTTTTTTTTTTTTGCTCCTCGCATTTTTCGCACCTTTTCATGCTCCTCGCATTTTTCACACCTTTTCATGCTCCCCGCATTTTTCACACCTTTTCATGCTCCTCGCATTTTTCGCACCTTTTCATGCTCCTGGTCCTTTTTTTTTTTTTTTTTTTTTTTGCTCCTCGCATTTTTCACACCTTTTCATGCTCCTCGCATTTTTCGCACCTTTTCATGCTCCTGGTCCTTTTTTTTTTTTTTTTTTTTTTTGCTCCTCGCATTTTTCGCACCTTTTCATGCTCCTCGCATTTTTCGCACATTTTCATGCTCGTCGCATTTTTCGCACCTTTTCATGCTCGTCGCATTTTTCGCACCTTTTCATGCTCCTGGTCCTTTTTTTTTTTTTTTTTTTTTTTTTTTTTTTTGCTCCTCGCATTTTTCGCACCTTTTCATGCTCCTCGCATTTTTCACACCTTTTCATGCTCCCCGCATTTTTCACACCTTTTCATGCTCCTGGTCCTTTTTTTTTTTTTTTTTTTTTTTTTTTTTTTTGCTCCTCGCATTTTTCGCACCTTTTCATGCTCCTCGCATTTTTCACACCTTTTCATGCTCCCCGCATTTTTCACACCTTTTCATGCTCCTCGCATTTTTCGCACCTTTTCATGCTCCTGGTCCTTTTTTTTTTTTTTTTTTTTTTTTGCTCCTCGCATTTTTCACACCTTTTCATGCTCCTCGCATTTTTCGCACCTTTTCATGCTCCTGGTCCTTTTTTTTTTTTTTTTTTTTTTTGCTCCTCGCATTTTTCGCACCTTTTCATGCTCCTCGCATTTTTCGCACATTTTCATGCTCGTCGCATTTTTCGCACCTTTTCATGCTCGTCGCATTTTTCGCACCTTTTCATGCTCCTGGTCCTTTTTTTTTTTTTTTTTGCTCCTCGCATTTTTCACACCTTTTCATGCTCCCCGCATTTTTCACACCTTTTCATGCTCCTCGCATTTTTCGCACCTTTTCATGCTCCTGGTCCTTTTTTTTTTTTTTTTTTTTTTTTGCTCCTCGCATTTTTCACACCTTTTCATGCTCCGCGCATTTTTCACACCTTTTCATGCTCCTGGTCCTTTTTTTTTTTTTTTTTTTTTTTTTTTTTTTTGCTCCTCGCATTTTTCACACCTTTTCCTGCTCCCCCCTTTTTTCACCCCTTTTCTTGCTCCTCCCTTTTTTCGCCCCTTTTCATGCTCCTGGTCCTTTTTTTTTTTTTTTTTTTTTTTTTTTTTTGCTCCTCGCATTTTTCACACCTTTTCATGCTCCTGGTCCTTTTTTTTTTTTTTTTTTTTTTTGCTCCTCGCATTTTTCACACCTTTTCATGCTCCTGGTCCTTTTTTTTTTTTTTTTTTTTTTTTTTTTTTTGCTCCTCGCATTTTTCGCACCTTTTCATGCTCCTGGTCCTTTTTTTTTTTTTTTTTTTTTTTTGCTCCTCGCATTTTTCACACCTTTTCATGCTCCTGGTCCTTTTTTTTTTTTTTTTTTTTTTTTTTTTTTTTGCTCCTCGCATTTTTCGCACCTTTTCATGCTCCTCGCATTTTTCACACCTTTTCATGCTCCCCGCATTTTTCACACCTTTTCATGCTCCTCGCATTTTTCACACATCTTCATGCTTCTCGCATTTTTCACAACTTTTCATGCTCCTCGCATTTTTCACACCTTTTCATGCTCCTGGTCTTTTTTTTTTTTTTGCTCCTCGCATTTTTCACACCTTTTCATGCTCCTGGTCTTTCTTTTTTTTTTTTTTTTTTTGCTCCTCGCATTTTTCACACCTTTTCATGCTCCCCGCATTTTTCACACCTTTTCATGCTCCTCGCATTTTTCGCACCTTTTCATGCTCCTGGTCCTTTTTTTTTTTTTTTTTTTTTTTGCTCCTCGCATTTTTCGCACCTTTTCATGCTCGTCGCATTTTTCGCACCTTTTCATGCTCGTCGCATTTTTCGCACCTTTTCATGCTCCTGGTCCTTTTTTTTTTTTTTTTTGCTCCTCGCATTTTTCACACCTTTTCATGCTCCCCGCATTTTTCACACCTTTTCATGCTCCTCGCATTTTTCGCACCTTTTCATGCTCCTGGTCCTTTTTTTTTTTTTTTTTTTTTTTTGCTCCTCGCATTTTTCACACCTTTTCATGCTCCTGGTCCTTTTTTTTTTTTTTTTTTTTTTTGCTCCTCGCATTTTTCGCACCTTTTCATGCTCCTGGTCCTTTTTTTTTTTTTTTTTTTTTTTTTGCTCCTCGCATTTTTCACACCTTTTCATGCTCCTGGTCCTTTTTTTTTTTTTTTTTTTTTTTTTTTTTTGCTCCTCGCATTTTTCGCACCTTTTCATGCTCCTCGCATTTTTCACACCTTTTCATGCTCCCCGCATTTTTCACACCTTTTCATGCTCCTCGCATTTTTCGCACCTTTTCATGCTCCTGGTCCTTTTTTTTTTTTTTTTTTTTTTTTGCTCCTCGCATTTTTCACACCTTTTCATGCTCCTCGCATTTTTCGCACCTTTTCATGCTCCTGGTCCTTTTTTTTTTTTTTTTTTTTTTGCTCCTCGCATTTTTCGCACCTTTTCATGCTCCTCGCATTTTTCGCACATTTTCATGCTCGTCGCATTTTTCGCACCTTTTCATGCTCGTCGCATTTTTCGCACCTTTTCATGCTCCTGGTCCTTTTTTTTTTTTTTTTTTTTTTTTTTTTTTTGCTCCTCGCATTTTTCGCACCTTTTCATGCTCCTCGCATTTTTCACACCTTTTCATGCTCCCCGCATTTTTCACACCTTTTCATGCTCCTGGTCCTTTTTTTTTTTTTTTTTTTTTTTTTTTTTTTGCTCCTCGCATTTTTCGCACCTTTTCATGCTCCTCGCATTTTTCACACCTTTTCATGCTCCCCGCATTTTTCACACCTTTTCATGCTCCTCGCATTTTTCGCACCTTTTCATGCTCCTGGTCCTTTTTTTTTTTTTTTTTTTTTTTGCTCCTCGCATTTTTCACACCTTTTCATGCTCCTCGCATTTTTCGCACCTTTTCATGCTCCTGGTCCTTTTTTTTTTTTTTTTTTTTTTGCTCCTCGCATTTTTCGCACCTTTTCATGCTCCTCGCATTTTTCGCACATTTTCATGCTCGTCGCATTTTTCGCACCTTTTCATGCTCGTCGCATTTTTCGCACCTTTTCATGCTCCTGGTCCTTTTTTTTTTTTTTTTTTTTTTTTTTTTTTTGCTCCTCGCATTTTTCGCACCTTTTCATGCTCCTCGCATTTTTCACACCTTTTCATGCTCCCCGCATTTTTCACACCTTTTCATGCTCCTGGTCCTTTTTTTTTTTTTTTTTTTTTTTTTTTTTTTGCTCCTCGCATTTTTCGCACCTTTTCATGCTCCTCGCATTTTTCACACCTTTTCATGCTCCCCGCATTTTTCACACCTTTTCATGCTCCTCGCATTTTTCGCACCTTTTCATGCTCCTGGTCCTTTTTTTTTTTTTTTTTTTTTTTGCTCCTCGCATTTTTCACACCTTTTCATGCTCCTCGCATTTTTCGCACCTTTTCATGCTCCTGGTCCTTTTTTTTTTTTTTTTTTTTTTGCTCCTCGCATTTTTCGCACCTTTTCATGCTCCTCGCATTTTTCGCACATTTTCATGCTCGTCGCATTTTTCGCACCTTTTCATGCTCGTCGCATTTTTCGCACCTTTTCATGCTCCTGGTCCTTTTTTTTTTTTTTTTTTTTTTTTTTTTTTTTGCTCCTCGCATTTTTCGCACCTTTTCATGCTCCTCGCATTTTTCACACCTTTTCATGCTCCCCGCATTTTTCACACCTTTTCATGCTCCTGGTCCTTTTTTTTTTTTTTTTTTTTTTTTTTTTTTTTGCTCCTCGCATTTTTCGCACCTTTTCATGCTCCTCGCATTTTTCACACCTTTTCATGCTCCCCGCATTTTTCACACCTTTTCATGCTCCTCGCATTTTTCGCACCTTTTCATGCTCCTGGTCCTTTTTTTTTTTTTTTTTTTTTTTGCTCCTCGCATTTTTCACACCTTTTCATGCTCCTCGCATTTTTCGCACCTTTTCATGCTCCTGGTCCTTTTTTTTTTTTTTTTTTTTTTGCTCCTCGCATTTTTCGCACCTTTTCATGCTCCTCGCATTTTTCGCACATTTTCATGCTCGTCGCATTTTTCGCACCTTTTCATGCTCGTCGCATTTTTCGCACCTTTTCATGCTCCTGGTCCTTTTTTTTTTTTTTTTTTTTTTTTTTTTTTTGCTCCTCGCATTTTTCGCACCTTTTCATGCTCCTCGCATTTTTCACACCTTTTCATGCTCCCCGCATTTTTCACACCTTTTCATGCTCCTGGTCCTTTTTTTTTTTTTTTTTTTTTTTTTTTTTTTTGCTCCTCGCATTTTTCGCACCTTTTCATGCTCCTCGCATTTTTCACACCTTTTCATGCTCCCCGCATTTTTCACACCTTTTCATGCTCCTCGCATTTTTCGCACCTTTTCATGCTCCTGGTCCTTTTTTTTTTTTTTTTTTTTTTTGCTCCTCGCATTTTTCACACCTTTTCATGCTCCTCGCATTTTTCGCACCTTTTCATGCTCCTGGTCCTTTTTTTTTTTTTTTTTTTTTTGCTCCTCGCATTTTTCGCACCTTTTCATGCTCCTCGCATTTTTCGCACATTTTCATGCTCGTCGCATTTTTCGCACCTTTTCATGCTCGTCGCATTTTTCGCACCTTTTCATGCTCCTGGTCCTTTTTTTTTTTTTTTTTGCTCCTCGCATTTTTCACACCTTTTCATGCTCCCCGCATTTTTCACACCTTTTCATGCTCCTCGCATTTTTCGCACCTTTTCATGCTCCTGGTCCTTTTTTTTTTTTTTTTTTTTTTTTGCTCCTCGCATTTTTCACACCTTTTCATGCTCCGCGCATTTTTCACACCTTTTCATGCTCCTGGTCCTTTTTTTTTTTTTTTTTTTTTTTTTTTTTTTGCTCCTCGCATTTTTCACACCTTTTCATGCTCCCCGCATTTTTCACACCTTTTCATGCTCCTCGCATTTTTCACACCTTTTCATGCTCCTGGTCCTTTTTTTTTTTTTTTTTTTTTTTTTTTTTTTTTTTGCTCCTCGCATTTTTCACACCTTTTCATGCTCCTCGCATTTTTCGCACCTTTTCATGCTCCTGGTCCTTTTTTTTTTTTTTTTTTTTTTTTGCTCCTCGCATTTTTCACACCTTTTCATGCTCCTGGTCCTTTTTTTTTTTTTTTTTTTTTTTTTTTTTTTTGCTCCTCGCATTTTTCGCACCTTTTCATGCTCCTGGTCCTTTTTTTTTTTTTTTTTTTTTTTTGCTCCTCGCATTTTTCACACCTTTTCATGCTCCTGGTCCTTTTTTTTTTTTTTTTTTTTTTTTTTTTTTTGCTCCTCGCATTTTTCGCACCTTTTCATGCTCCTCGCATTTTTCACACCTTTTCATGCTCCCCGCATTTTTCACACCTTTTCATGCTCCTCGCATTTTTCACACATCTTCATGCTTCTCGCATTTTTCACAACTTTTCATGCTCCTCGCATTTTTCACACCTTTTCATGCTCCTGGTCTTTTTTTTTTTTTTGCTCCTCGCATTTTTCACACCTTTTCATGCTCCTGGTCTTTCTTTTTTTTTTTTTTTTTTTGCTCCTCGCATTTTTCACACCTTTTCATGCTCTTGGTCTTTTTTTTCTCTTTTGCTCCTCGCATTTTTCACACCTTTTCATGCTCCTGGTCTTTCTTTTTTTTTTTTTGCTCCTCGCATTTTTCACACCTTTTCATGCTCCTGGTCTTTTTTTTTTTTTTGCTCCTCGCATTTTTCACACCTTTTCATGCTCCTGGTCTCTTTTTTTTTTTTTGCTCCTCGCATTTTTCACACCTTTTCATGCTCCTGGTCTTTTTTTTTTTTTTTTGCTCCTCACATTTTTCACACCTTTTCATGCTCTTGGTCTTTTTTTTTTTTTTTGCTCCTCGCATTTTTCACACCATTTCATGCTCCTGGTCTTTTTTTTTTTTTTTGCTCCTCGCATTTTTCACACCTTTTCATGCTCCTGGTCCTTTTTTTTTTTTTTTTTTTTTTTTTTTTTTTGCTCCTCGCATTTTTCGCACCTTTTCATGCTCCTCGCATTTTTCACACCTTTTCATGCTCCCCGCATTTTTCACACCTTTTCATGCTCCTCGCATTTTTCACACATCTTCATGCTTCTCGCATTTTTCACAACTTTTCATGCTCCTCGCATTTTTCACACCTTTTCATGCTCCTGGTCTTTTTTTTTTTTTTGCTCCTCGCATTTTTCACACCTTTTCATGCTCCTGGTCTTTCTTTTTTTTTTTTTTTTTTTGCTCCTCGCATTTTTCACACCTTTTCATGCTCTTGGTCTTTTTTTTCTCTTTTGCTCCTCGCATTTTTCACACCTTTTCATGCTCCTGGTCTTTCTTTTTTTTTTTTTGCTCCTCGCATTTTTCACACCTTTTCATGCTCCTGGTCTTTTTTTTTTTTTTGCTCCTCGCATTTTTCACACCTTTTCATGCTCCTGGTCTCTTTTTTTTTTTTTGCTCCTCGCATTTTTCACACCTTTTCATGCTCCTGGTCTTTTTTTTTTTTTTTGCTCCTCACATTTTTCACACCTTTTCATGCTCTTGGTCTTTTTTTTTTTTTTTGCTCCTCGCATTTTTCACACCATTTCATGCTCCTGGTCTTTTTTTTTTTTTTTGCTCCTCGCATTTTTCACACCTTTTCATGCTCCTGGTCTTTTTTTTTTTTTTGCTCCCCGCATTTTTTACACCTTTTCATGCTCCTGGTCTTTTTTTTTTTTTTGCTCCTCGCATTTTTCACACCTTTTCATGCTCCTGGTCCTTTTTTTTTTTTTTTTTTTTTTTTTTTTTTTTGCTCCTCGCATTTTTCACACCTTTTCATGCTCCTGGTCCTTTTTTTTTTTTTTTTTCTCCTCGCATTTTTCACACCTCTTCATGCTCGTCGCATTTTTCGCACCTTTTCATGCTCCTGGTCCTTTTTTTTTTTTTTTTTGCTCCTCGCATTTTTCACACCTTTTCATGCTCCCCGCATTTTTCACACCTTTTCATGCTCCTCGCATTTTTCGCACCTTTTCATGCTCCTGGTCCTTTTTTTTTTTTTTTTTTTTTTTTGCTCCTCGCATTTTTCACACCTTTTCATGCTCCTGGTCCTTTTTTTTTTTTTTTTTCTCCTCGCATTTTTCACACCTCTTCATGCTCGTCGCATTTTTCACACCTTTTCATGCCCCTGGTCTTTCTTTCTTTCTTTTTTTTTTTTTTTTTGCTCCTCGCATTTTTCACACCTCTTCATGCTCCTCGCATTTTTCACATCTTTTCATGCTCGTCGCATTTTTCACACCTTTTCATGCTCCTGGTCCTTTTTTTTTTTTTTTTTTTTTTTTTTTTTTGCTCCTCGCATTTTTCACACCTCTTCATGCTCCTCGCATTTTTCACATCTTTTCATGCTCGTCGCATTTTTCACACCTTTTCATGCTCCTGGTCCTTTTTTTTTTTTTTTTTTTTTTTTTTTTTTTGCTCCTCGCATTTTTCGCACCTTTTCATGCTCGTCGCATTTTTCGCACCTTTTCATGCTCGTCGCATTTTTCGCACCTTTTCATGCTCCTGGTCCTTTTTTTTTTTTTTTTTTGCTCCTCGCATTTTTCACACCTTTTCATGCTCCCCGCATTTTTCACACCTTTTCATGCTCCTCGCATTTTTCGCACCTTTTCATGCTCCTGGTCCTTTTTTTTTTTTTTTTTTTTTTTTGCTCCTCGCATTTTTCACACCTTTTCATGCTCCCCGCATTTTTCACCCCTTTTCATGCTCCTCGCTTTTTTCGCACCTTTTCATGCTCCTGGTCCTTTTTTTTTTTTTTTTTTTTTTGCTCCTCGCATTTTTCGCACCTTTTCATGCTCCTCGCATTTTTCGCACATTTTCATGCTCGTCGCATTTTTCGCACCTTTTCATGCTCGTCGCATTTTTCGCACCTTTTCATGCTCCTGGTCCTTTTTTTTTTTTTTTTTTTTTTTTTTTTTTTGCTCCTCGCATTTTTCACACCTTTTCATGCTCCTCGCATTTTTCACACCTTTTCATGCTCCTGGTCCTTTTTTTTTTTTTTTTTCTCCTCGCATTTTTCACACCTCTTCATGCTCGTCGCATTTTTCACACCTTTTCATGCCCCTGGTCTTTCTTTCTTTCTTTTTTTTTTTTTTTTTGCTCCTCGCATTTTTCACACCTCTTCATGCTCCTCGCATTTTTCACATCTTTTCATGCTCGTCGCATTTTTCACACCTTTTCATGCTCCTGGTCCTTTTTTTTTTTTTTTTTTTTTTTTTTTTTGCTCCTCGCATTTTTCACACCTCTTCATGCTCCTCGCATTTTTCACATCTTTTCATGCTCGTCGCATTTTTCACACCTTTTCATGCTCCTGGTCCTTTTTTTTTTTTTTTTTTTTTTTTTTTTTGCTCCTCGCATTTTTCACACCTTTTCATGCTCGTCGCATTTTTCGCACCTTTTCATGCTCGTCGCATTTTTCGCACCTTTTCATGCTCGTCGCATTTTTCGCACCTTTTCATGCTCGTCGCATTTTTCGCACCTTTTCATGCTCGTCGCATTTTTCGCACCTTTTCATGCTCGTCGCATTTTTCGCACCTTTTCATGCTCGTCGCATTTTTCGCACCTTTTCATGCTCCTGGTCCTTTTTTTTTTTTTTTTTTTTTTTTTTTTTTTTGCTCCTCAAATTTTTCACACCTTTTCATGCTCCTCGCATTTTTCGCACCTTTTCATGCTCCTGGTTCTTTTTTTTTTTTTTTTTTTTTGCTCCTCGTCTTTTTCGCACCTTTTCATGCTCGTCGCATTTTTCGCACCTTTTCATGCTCCTGGTCCTTTTTTTTTTTTTTTTTTTTTTTTGCTCCTCGCATTTTTCACACCTTTTCATGCTCCTGGTCCTTTTTTTTTTTTTTTTTTTTTTTTTTTTTTTGCTCCTCGCATTTTTCGCACCTTTTCATGCTCCTCGCATTTTTCACACCTTTTCATGCTCCCCGCATTTTTCACACCTTTTCATGCTCCTCGCATTTTTCACACATCTTCATGCTTCTCGCATTTTTCACAACTTTTCATGCTCCTCGCATTTTTCACACCTTTTCATGCTCGTCGCATTTTTCGCACCTTTTCATGCTCGTCGCATTTTTCGCACCTTTTCATGCTCGTCGCATTTTTCGCACCTTTTCATGCTCGTCGCATTTTTCGCACCTTTTCATGCTCGTCGCATTTTTCGCACCTTTTCATGCTCGTCGCATTTTTCGCACCTTTTCATGCTCCTGGTCCTTTTTTTTTTTTTTTTTTTTTTTTTTTTTTTTTGCTCCTCAAATTTTTCACACCTTTTCATGCTCCTCGCATTTTTCGCACCTTTTCATGCTCCTGGTTCTTTTTTTTTTTTTTTTTTTTTGCTCCTCGCCTTTTTCGCACCTTTTCATGCTCGTCGCATTTTTCGCACCTTTTCATGCTCCTGGTCTTTTTTTTTTTTTTTTTTGCTCCTCGCATTTTTCACACCTCTTCATGCTCCTCGCATTTTTCACACCTTTTCATGCTCCTGGTCCTTTTTTTTTTTTTTTTTTTTTTTTTTTTTTTTGCTCCTCGCATTTTTCGCACCTTTTCATGCTCGTCGCATTTTTCGCACCTTTTCATGCTCGTCGCATTTTTCGCACCTTTTCATGCTCCTGGTCCTTTTTTTTTTTTTTTTTGCTCCTCGCATTTTTCACACCTTTTCATGCTCCCCGCATTTTTCACACCTTTTCATGCTCCTCGCATTTTTCGCACCTTTTCATGCCCCTGGTCTTTCTTTCTTTCTTTTTTTTTTTTTTTTTGCTCCTCGCATTTTTCACACCTCTTCATGCTCCTCGCATTTTTCACATCTTTTCATGCTCGTCGCATTTTTCACACCTTTTCATGCTCCTGGTCCTTTTTTTTTTTTTTTTTTTTTTTTTTTTTGCTCCTCGCATTTTTCACACCTCTTCATGCTCCTCGCATTTTTCACATCTTTTCATGCTCGTCGCATTTTTCACACCTTTTCATGCTCCTGGTCCTTTTTTTTTTTTTTTTTTTTTTTTTTTTTTGCTCCTCGCATTTTTCACACCTTTTCATGCTCGTCGCATTTTTCGCACCTTTTCATGCTCGTCGCATTTTTCGCACCTTTTCATGCTCGTCGCATTTTTCGCACCTTTTCATGCTCGTCGCATTTTTCGCACCTTTTCATGCTCGTCGCATTTTTCGCACCTTTTCATGCTCGTCGCATTTTTCGCACCTTTTCATGCTCGTCGCATTTTTCGCACCTTTTCATGCTCCTGGTCCTTTTTTTTTTTTTTTTTTTGCTCCTCAAATTTTTCACACCTTTTCATGCTCCTCGCATTTTTCGCACCTTTTCATGCTCCTGGTTCTTTTTTTTTTTTTTTTTTTTTGCTCCTCGCCTTTTTCGCACCTTTTCATGCTCGTCGCATTTTTCGCACCTTTTCATGCTCCTGGTCCTTTTTTTTTTTTTTTTTTTTTTTTGCTCCTCGCATTTTTCACACCTTTTCATGCTCCTGGTCCTTTTTTTTTTTTTTTTTTTTTTTTTTTTTTTTGCTCCTCGCATTTTTCGCACCTTTTCATGCTCCTCGCATTTTTCACACCTTTTCATGCTCCCCGCATTTTTCACACCTTTTCATGCTCCTCGCATTTTTCACACATCTTCATGCTTCTCGCATTTTTCGCACCTTTTCATGCTCGTCGCATTTTTCGCACCTTTTCATGCTCGTCGCATTTTTCGCACCTTTTCATGCTCGTCGCATTTTTCGCACCTTTTCATGCTCCTCGCATTTTTCGCACCTTTTCATGCTCCTGGTCCTTTTTTTTTTTTTTTTTTTTTTGCTCCTCGCATTTTTCGCAACTTTTCATGCTCCTCGCATTTTTCGCACATTTTCATGCTCGTCGCATTTTTCGCACCTTTTCATGCTCGTCGCATTTTTCGCACCTTTTCATGCTCCTGGTCCTTTTTTTTTTTTTTTTTTTTTTTTTTTTTTTTGCTCCTCGCATTTTTCGCACCTTTTCATGCTCCTCGCATTTTTCACACCTTTTCATGCTCCCCGCATTTTTCACACCTTTTCATGCTCCTGGTCCTTTTTTTTTTTTTTTTTTTTTTTTTTTTTTGCTCCTCGCATTTTTCGCACCTTTTCATGCTCCTCGCATTTTTCACACCTTTTCATGCTCCCCGCATTTTTCACCCCTTTTCATGCTCCTCGCATTTTTCGCACCTTTTCATGCTCCTGGTCCTTTTTTTTTTTTTTTTTTTTTTTGCTCCTCGCATTTTTCACACCTTTTCATGCTCCTCGCATTTTTCGCACCTTTTCATGCTCCTGGTCCTTTTTTTTTTTTTTTTTTTTTTGCTCCTCGCATTTTTCGCACCTTTTCATGCTCCTCGCATTTTTCGCACATTTTCATGCTCGTCGCATTTTTCGCACCTTTTCATGCTCGTCGCATTTTTCGCACCTTTTCATGCTCCTGGTCCTTTTTTTTTTTTTTTTTTTTTTTTTTTTTTTGCTCCTCGCATTTTTCGCACCTTTTCATGCTCCTCGCATTTTTCACACCTTTTCATGCTCCCCGCATTTTTCACACCTTTTCATGCTCCTGGTCCTTTTTTTTTTTTTTTTTTTTTTTTTTTTTTTTGCTCCTCGCATTTTTCGCACCTTTTCATGCTCCTCGCATTTTTCACACCTTTTCATGCTCCCCGCATTTTTCACACCTTTTCATGCTCCTCGCATTTTTCGCACCTTTTCATGCTCCTGGTCCTTTTTTTTTTTTTTTTTTTTTTTGCTCCTCGCATTTTTCACACCTTTTCATGCTCCTCGCATTTTTCGCACCTTTTCATGCTCCTGGTCCTTTTTTTTTTTTTTTTTTTTTTGCTCCTCGCATTTTTCGCACCTTTTCATGCTCCTCGCATTTTTCGCACATTTTCATGCTCGTCGCATTTTTCGCACCTTTTCATGCTCGTCGCATTTTTCGCACCTTTTCATGCTCCTGGTCCTTTTTTTTTTTTTTTTTGCTCCTCGCATTTTTCACACCTTTTCATGCTCCCCGCATTTTTCACACCTTTTCATGCTCCTCGCATTTTTCGCACCTTTTCATGCTCCTGGTCCTTTTTTTTTTTTTTTTTTTTTTTTGCTCCTCGCATTTTTCACACCTTTTCATGCTCCGCGCATTTTTCACACCTTTTCATGCTCCTGGTCCTTTTTTTTTTTTTTTTTTTTTTTTTTTTTTTTGCTCCTCGCATTTTTCACACCTTTTCATGCTCCCCGCATTTTTCACACCTTTTCATGCTCCTCGCATTTTTCACACCTTTTCATGCTCCTGGTCCTTTTTTTTTTTTTTTTTTTTTTTTTTTTTTTTTTGCTCCTCGCATTTTTCACACCTTTTCATGCTCCTCGCATTTTTCGCACCTTTTCATGCTCCTGGTCCTTTTTTTTTTTTTTTTTTTTTTTGCTCCTCGCATTTTTCACACCTTTTCATGCTCCTGGTCCTTTTTTTTTTTTTTTTTTTTTTTTTTTTTTTTGCTCCTCGCATTTTTCGCACCTTTTCATGCTCCTGGTCCTTTTTTTTTTTTTTTTTTTTTTTTTGCTCCTCGCATTTTTCACACCTTTTCATGCTCCTGGTCCTTTTTTTTTTTTTTTTTTTTTTTTTTTTTTTTGCTCCTCGCATTTTTCGCACCTTTTCATGCTCCTCGCATTTTTCACACCTTTTCATGCTCCCCGCATTTTTCACACCTTTTCATGCTCCTCGCATTTTTCACACATCTTCATGCTTCTCGCATTTTTCACAACTTTTCATGCTCCTCGCATTTTTCACACCTTTTCATGCTCCTGGTCTTTTTTTTTTTTTTGCTCCTCGCATTTTTCACACCTTTTCATGCTCCTGGTCTTTCTTTTTTTTTTTTTTTTTTTGCTCCTCGCATTTTTCACACCTTTTCATGCTCTTGGTCTTTTTTTTCTCTTTTGCTCCTCGCATTTTTCACACCTTTTCATGCTCCTGGTCTTTCTTTTTTTTTTTTTGCTCCTCGCATTTTTCACACCTTTTCATGCTCCTGGTCTTTTTTTTTTTTTTGCTCCTCGCATTTTTCACACCTTTTCATGCTCCTGGTCTCTTTTTTTTTTTTTGCTCCTCGCATTTTTCACACCTTTTCATGCTCCTGGTCTTTTTTTTTTTTTTTTGCTCCTCACATTTTTCACACCTTTTCATGCTCTTGGTCTTTTTTTTTTTTTTTGCTCCTCGCATTTTTCACACCATTTCATGCTCCTGGTCTTTTTTTTTTTTTTTGCTCCTCGCATTTTTCACACCTTTTCATGCTCCTGGTCTTTTTTTTTTTTTTGCTCCCCGCATTTTTTACACCTTTTCATGCTCCTGGTCTTTTTTTTTTTTTTGCTCCTCGCATTTTTCACACCTTTTCATGCTCCTGGTCCTTTTTTTTTTTTTTTTTTTTTTTTTTTTTTTTTGCTCCTCGCATTTTTCACACCTTTTCATGCTCCTGGTCCTTTTTTTTTTTTTTTTTCTCCTCGCATTTTTCACACCTCTTCATGCTCGTCGCATTTTTCGCACCTTTTCATGCTCCTGGTCCTTTTTTTTTTTTTTTTTGCTCCTCGCATTTTTCACACCTTTTCATGCTCCCCGCATTTTTCACACCTTTTCATGCTCCTCGCATTTTTCGCACCTTTTCATGCTCCTGGTCCTTTTTTTTTTTTTTTTTTTTTTTTGCTCCTCGCATTTTTCACACCTTTTCATGCTCCTGGTCCTTTTTTTTTTTTTTTTTCTCCTCGCATTTTTCACACCTCTTCATGCTCGTCGCATTTTTCACACCTTTTCATGCCCCTGGTCTTTCTTTCTTTCTTTTTTTTTTTTTTTTTGCTCCTCGCATTTTTCACACCTCTTCATGCTCCTCGCATTTTTCACATCTTTTCATGCTCGTCGCATTTTTCACACCTTTTCATGCTCCTGGTCCTTTTTTTTTTTTTTTTTTTTTTTTTTTTTTGCTCCTCGCATTTTTCACACCTCTTCATGCTCCTCGCATTTTTCACATCTTTTCATGCTCGTCGCATTTTTCACACCTTTTCATGCTCCTGGTCCTTTTTTTTTTTTTTTTTTTTTTTTTTTTTTTTGCTCCTCGCATTTTTCGCACCTTTTCATGCTCGTCGCATTTTTCGCACCTTTTCATGCTCGTCGCATTTTTCGCACCTTTTCATGCTCCTGGTCCTTTTTTTTTTTTTTTTTGCTCCTCGCATTTTTCACACCTTTTCATGCTCCCCGCATTTTTCACACCTTTTCATGCTCCTCGCATTTTTCGCACCTTTTCATGCTCCTGGTCCTTTTTTTTTTTTTTTTTTTTTTTTGCTCCTCGCATTTTTCACACCTTTTCATGCTCCCCGCATTTTTCACACCTTTTCATGCTCCTCGCATTTTTCGCACCTTTTCATGCTCCTGGTCCTTTTTTTTTTTTTTTTTTTTTTGCTCCTCGCATTTTTCGCACCTTTTCATGCTCCTCGCATTTTTCGCACATTTTCATGCTCGTCGCATTTTTCGCACCTTTTCATGCTCGTCGCATTTTTCGCACCTTTTCATGCTCCTGGTCCTTTTTTTTTTTTTTTTTTTTTTTTTTTTTTTGCTCCTCGCATTTTTCACACCTTTTCATGCTCCTCGCATTTTTCACACCTTTTCATGCTCCTGGTCCTTTTTTTTTTTTTTTTTCTCCTCGCATTTTTCACACCTCTTCATGCTCGTCGCATTTTTCACACCTTTTCATGCCCCTGGTCTTTCTTTCTTTCTTTTTTTTTTTTTTTTTGCTCCTCGCATTTTTCACACCTCTTCATGCTCCTCGCATTTTTCACATCTTTTCATGCTCGTCGCATTTTTCACACCTTTTCATGCTCCTGGTCCTTTTTTTTTTTTTTTTTTTTTTTTTTTTTGCTCCTCGCATTTTTCACACCTCTTCATGCTCCTCGCATTTTTCACATCTTTTCATGCTCGTCGCATTTTTCACACCTTTTCATGCTCCTGGTCCTTTTTTTTTTTTTTTTTTTTTTTTTTTTTGCTCCTCGCATTTTTCACACCTTTTCATGCTCGTCGCATTTTTCGCACCTTTTCATGCTCGTCGCATTTTTCGCACCTTTTCATGCTCGTCGCATTTTTCGCACCTTTTCATGCTCGTCGCATTTTTCGCACCTTTTCATGCTCGTCGCATTTTTCGCACCTTTTCATGCTCGTCGCATTTTTCGCACCTTTTCATGCTCGTCGCATTTTTCGCACCTTTTCATGCTCCTGGTCCTTTTTTTTTTTTTTTTTTTTTTTTTTTTATTGCTCCTCAAATTTTTCACACCTTTTCATGCTCCTCGCATTTTTCGCACCTTTTCATGCTCCTGGTTCTTTTTTTTTTTTTTTTTTTTTGCTCCTCGCCTTTTTCGCACCTTTTCATGCTCGTCGCATTTTTCGCACCTTTTCATGCTCCTGGTCTTTTTTTTTTTTTTTTTTGCTCCTCGCATTTTTCACACCTCTTCATGCTCCTCGCAGTTTTCACATCTTTTCATGCTCGTCGCATTTTTCACACCTTTTCATGCTCCTGGTCCTTTTTTTTTTTTTTTTTTTTTTTTTTTTTTGCTCCTCGCATTTTTCACACCTCTTCATGCTCCTCGCATTTTTCACATCTTTTCATGCTCGTCGCATTTTTCACACCTTTTCATGCTCCTGGTCCTTTTTTTTTTTTTTTTTTTTTTTTTTTTTTTTGCTCCTCGCATTTTTCGCACCTTTTCATGCTCGTCGCATTTTTCGCACCTTTTCATGCTCGTCGCATTTTTCGCACCTTTTCATGCTCCTGGTCCTTTTTTTTTTTTTTTTTGCTCCTCGCATTTTTCACACCTTTTCATGCTCCCCGCATTTTTCACACCTTTTCATGCTCCTCGCATTTTTCGCACCTTTTCATGCTCCTGGTCCTTTTTTTTTTTTTTTTTTTTTTTTGCTCCTCGCATTTTTCACACCTTTTCATGCTCCTGGTCCTTTTTTTTTTTTTTTTTTTTTTTTTTTTTTTTGCTCCTCGCATTTTTCGCACCTTTTCATGCTCCTGGTCCTTTTTTTTTTTTTTTTTTTTTTTTTTTTTTGCTTCTCGCATTTTTCACACCTTTTCATGCTCCTGGACTTTCTATTTTTTTTTTGGATCCTCACATTTTTCACACCTTTTCATGCTCCTCGCATTTTTCACACCTTTTCATGCTCCTCGCATTTTTCGCACCTTTTCATGCTCCTGGTCCTTTTTTTTTTTTTTTTTTTTTTGCTCCTCGCATTTTTCGCACCTTTTCATGCTCCTCGCATTTTTCGCACATTTTCATGCTCGTCGCATTTTTCGCACCTTTTCATGCTCGTCGCATTTTTCGCACCTTTTCATGCTCCTGGTCCTTTTTTTTTTTTTTTTTTTTTTTTTTTTTTTTGCTCCTCGCATTTTTCGCACCTTTTCATGCTCCTCGCATTTTTCACACCTTTTCATGCTCCCCGCATTTTTCACACCTTTTCATGCTCCTGGTCCTTTTTTTTTTTTTTTTTTTTTTTTTTTTTTGCTCCTCGCATTTTTCGCACCTTTTCATGCTCCTCGCATTTTTCGCACCTTTTCATGCTCCTGGTCCTTTTTTTTTTTTTTTTTTTTTTGCTCCTCGCATTTTTCGCACCTTTTCATGCTCCTCGCATTTTTCGCACATTTTCATGCTCGTCGCATTTTTCGCACCTTTTCATGCTCGTCGCATTTTTCGCACCTTTTCATGCTCCTGGTCCTTTTTTTTTTTTTTTTTTTTTTTTTTTTTTTGCTCCTCGCATTTTTCGCACCTTTTCATGCTCCTCGCATTTTTCACACCTTTTCATGCTCCCCGCATTTTTCACACCTTTTCATGCTCCTGGTCCTTTTTTTTTTTTTTTTTTTTTTTTTTTTTTTTGCTCCTCGCATTTTTCGCACCTTTTCATGCTCCCCGCATTTTTCACACCTTTTCATGCTCCTGGTCCTTTTTTTTTTTTTTTTTTTTTTTTTTTTTTTGCTCCTCGCATTTTTCGCACCTTTTCATGCTCCTCGCATTTTTCGCACCTTTTCATGCTCCTCGCATTTTTCGCACATTTTCATGCTCGTCGCATTTTTCGCACCTTTTCATGCTCGTCGCATTTTTCGCACCTTTTCATGCTCCTGGTCCTTTTTTTTTTTTTTTTTTTGCTCCTCGCATTTTTCGCACCTTTTCATGCTCCTCGCATTTTTCCTTTTCATGCTCCCCGCATTTTTCACACCTTTTCATGCTCCTGGTCCTTTTTTTTTTTTTTTTTTTTTTTTTTTTTTTGCTCCTCGCATTTTTCGCACCTTTTCATGCTCCTCGCATTTTTCACACCTTTTCATGCTCCCCGCATTTTTCACACCTTTTCATGCTCCTCGCATTTTTCGCACCTTTTCATGCTCCTGGTCCTTTTTTTTTTTTTTTGTCTCCCCGCATTTTTCACACCTTTTCATGCTCCTGGTCCTTTTTTTTTTTTTTTTTTTTTTTTTTTTTTTGCTCCTCGCATTTTTCACACCTTTTCATGCTCCTGGTCCTTTTTTTTTTTTTTTTTCTCCTCGCATTTTTCACACCTCTTCATGCTCGTCGCATTTTTCACACCTTTTCATGCCCCTGGTCTTTCTTTCTTTCTTTTTTTTTTTTTTTTTGCTCCTCGCATTTTTCACACCTCTTCATGCTCCTCGCATTTTTCACATCTTTTCATGCTCGTCGCATTTTTCACACCTTTTCATGCTCCTGGTCCTTTTTTTTTTTTTTTTTTTTTTTTTTTTTTGCTCCTCGCATTTTTCACACCTCTTCATGCTCCTCGCATTTTTCACATCTTTTCATGCTCGTCGCATTTTTCACACCTTTTCATGCTCCTGGTCCTTTTTTTTTTTTTTTTTTTTTTTTTTTTTTGCTCCTCGCATTTTTCACACCTTTTCATGCTCGTCGCATTTTTCGCACCTTTTCATGCTCGTCGCATTTTTCGCACCTTTTCATGCTCGTCGCATTTTTCGCACCTTTTCATGCTCGTCGCATTTTTCGCACCTTTTCATGCTCGTCGCATTTTTCGCACCTTTTCATGCTCGTCGCATTTTTCGCACCTTTTCATGCTCGTCGCATTTTTCGCACCTTTTCATGCTCGTCGCATTTTTCGCACCTTTTCATGCTCCTGGTCCTTTTTTTTTTTTTTTTTTTTTTTTTTTTTTTTGCTCCTCAAATTTTTCACACCTTTTCATGCTCCTCGCATTTTTCGCACCTTTTCATGCTCCTGGTTCTTTTTTTTTTTTTTTTTTTTTGCTCCTCGCCTTTTTCGCACCTTTTCATGCTCGTCGCATTTTTCGCACCTTTTCATGCTCCTGGTCTTTTTTTTTTTTTTTTTTGCTCCTCGCATTTTTCACACCTCTTCATGCTCCTCGCAGTTTTCACATCTTTTCATGCTCGTCGCATTTTTCACACCTTTTCATGCTCCTGGTCCTTTTTTTTTTTTTTTTTTTTTTTTTTTTTTGCTCCTCGCATTTTTCACACCTCTTCATGCTCCTCGCATTTTTCACATTTTTTCATGCTCGTCGCATTTTTCACACCTTTTCTTGCTCTTGGTCCTTTTTTTTTTTTTTTTTTTTTTTTTTTTTTTGCTCCTCGCATTTTTCGCACCTTTTCATGCTCGTCGCATTTTTCGCACCTTTTCATGCTCGTCGCATTTTTCGCACCTTTTCATGCTCCTGGTCCTTTTTTTTTTTTTTTTTGCTCCTCGCATTTTTCACACCTTTTCATGCTCCCCGCATTTTTCACACCTTTTCATGCTCCTCGCATTTTTCGCACCTTTTCATGCTCCTGGTCCTTTTTTTTTTTTTTTTTTTTTTTTGCTCCTCGCATTTTTCACACCTTTTCATGCTCCTGGTCCTTTTTTTTTTTTTTTTTTTTTTTGCTCCTCGCATTTTTCGCACCTTTTCATGCTCCTGGTCCTTTTTTTTTTTTTTTTTTTTTTTTGCTCCTCGCATTTTTCACACCTTTTCATGCTCCTGGTCCTTTTTTTTTTTTTTTTTTTTTTTTTTTTTTGCTCCTCGCATTTTTCGCACCTTTTCATGCTCCTCGCATTTTTCACACCTTTTCATGCTCCCCGCATTTTTCACACCTTTTCATGCTCCTCGCATTTTTCGCACCTTTTCATGCTCCTGGTCCTTTTTTTTTTTTTTTTTTTTTTTGCTCCTCGCATTTTTCACACCTTTTCATGCTCCTCGCATTTTTCGCACCTTTTCATGCTCCTGGTCCTTTTTTTTTTTTTTTTTTTTTTGCTCCTCGCATTTTTCGCACCTTTTCATGCTCCTCGCATTTTTCGCACATTTTCATGCTCGTCGCATTTTTCGCACCTTTTCATGCTCGTCGCATTTTTCGCACCTTTTCATGCTCCTGGTCCTTTTTTTTTTTTTTTTTTTTTTTTTTTTTTTGCTCCTCGCATTTTTCGCACCTTTTCATGCTCCTCGCATTTTTCACACCTTTTCATGCTCCCCGCATTTTTCACACCTTTTCATGCTCCTGGTCCTTTTTTTTTTTTTTTTTTTTTTTTTTTTTTTTGCTCCTCGCATTTTTCGCACCTTTTCATGCTCCTCGCATTTTTCACACCTTTTCATGCTCCCCGCATTTTTCACACCTTTTCATGCTCCTCGCATTTTTCGCACCTTTTCATGCTCCTGGTCCTTTTTTTTTTTTTTTTTTTTTTTGCTCCTCGCATTTTTCACACCTTTTCATGCTCCTCGCATTTTTCGCACCTTTTCATGCTCCTGGTCCTTTTTTTTTTTTTTTTTTTTTTGCTCCTCGCATTTTTCGCACCTTTTCATGCTCCTCGCATTTTTCGCACATTTTCATGCTCGTCGCATTTTTCGCACCTTTTCATGCTCGTCGCATTTTTCGCACCTTTTCATGCTCCTGGTCCTTTTTTTTTTTTTTTTTGCTCCTCGCATTTTTCACACCTTTTCATGCTCCCCGCATTTTTCACACCTTTTCATGCTCCTCGCATTTTTCGCACCTTTTCATGCTCCTGGTCCTTTTTTTTTTTTTTTTTTTTTTTTGCTCCTCGCATTTTTCACACCTTTTCATGCTCCGCGCATTTTTCACACCTTTTCATGCTCCTGGTCCTTTTTTTTTTTTTTTTTTTTTTTTTTTTTTTGCTCCTCGCATTTTTCACACCTTTTCATGCTCCCCGCATTTTTCACACCTTTTCATGCTCCTCGCATTTTTCACACCTTTTCATGCTCCTGGTCCTTTTTTTTTTTTTTTTTTTTTTTTTTTTTTTTTTTGCTCCTCGCATTTTTCACACCTTTTCATGCTCCTCGCATTTTTCGCACCTTTTCATGCTCCTGGTCCTTTTTTTTTTTTTTTTTTTTTTTGCTCCTCGCATTTTTCACACCTTTTCATGCTCCTGGTCCTTTTTTTTTTTTTTTTTTTTTTTTTTTTTTTTGCTCCTCGCATTTTTCGCACCTTTTCATGCTCCTGGTCCTTTTTTTTTTTTTTTTTTTTTTTTGCTCCTCGCATTTTTCACACCTTTTCATGCTCCTGGTCCTTTTTTTTTTTTTTTTTTTTTTTTTTTTTTTGCTCCTCGCATTTTTCGCACCTTTTCATGCTCCTCGCATTTTTCACACCTTTTCATGCTCCCCGCATTTTTCACACCTTTTCATGCTCCTCGCATTTTTCAC
The DNA here is from genome assembly GCF_910594005.1 of Cervus elaphus. NCBI lineage: Eukaryota > Metazoa > Chordata > Mammalia > Artiodactyla > Cervidae > Cervus > Cervus elaphus. Next base: position 83,560 of record NW_025316758.1, read on the forward strand.
ACATCTTCATGCTTCTCGCATTTTTCACAACTTTTCATGCTCCTCGCATTTTTCACACCTTTTCATGCTCCTGGTCTTTTTTTTTTTTTTGCTCCTCGCATTTTTCACACCTTTTCATGCTCCTGGTCTTTCTTTTTTTTTTTTTTTTTTTGCTCCTCGCATTTTTCACACCTTTTCATGCTCTTGGTCTTTTTTTTCTCTTTTGCTCCTCGCATTTTTCACACCTTTTCATGCTCCTGGTCTTTCTTTTTTTTTTTTTGCTCCTCGCATTTTTCACACCTTTTCATGCTCCTGGTCTTTTTTTTTTTTTTGCTCCTCGCATTTTTCACACCTTTTCATGCTCCTGGTCTCTTTTTTTTTTTTTGCTCCTCGCATTTTTCACACCTTTTCATGCTCCTGGTCTTTTTTTTTTTTTTTTGCTCCTCACATTTTTCACACCTTTTCATGCTCTTGGTCTTTTTTTTTTTTTTTGCTCCTCGCATTTTTCACACCATTTCATGCTCCTGGTCTTTTTTTTTTTTTTTGCTCCTCGCATTTTTCACACCTTTTCATGCTCCTGGTCTTTTTTTTTTTTTTGCTCCCCGCATTTTTTACACCTTTTCATGCTCCTGGTCTTTTTTTTTTTTTTGCTCCTCGCATTTTTCACACCTTTTCATGCTCCTGGTCCTTTTTTTTTTTTTTTTTTTTTTTTTTTTTTTTTGCTCCTCGCATTTTTCACACCTTTTCATGCTCCTGGTCCTTTTTTTTTTTTTTTTTCTCCTCGCATTTTTCACACCTCTTCATGCTCGTCGCATTTTTCGCACCTTTTCATGCTCCTGGTCCTTTTTTTTTTTTTTTTTGCTCCTCGCATTTTTCACACCTTTTCATGCTCCCCGCATTTTTCACACCTTTTCATGCTCCTCGCATTTTTCGCACCTTTTCATGCTCCTGGTCCTTTTTTTTTTTTTTTTTTTTTTTTGCTCCTCGCATTTTTCACACCTTTTCATGCTCCTGGTCCTTTTTTTTTTTTTTTTTCTCCTCGCATTTTTCACACCTCTTCATGCTCGTCGCATTTTTCACACCTTTTCATGCCCCTGGTCTTTCTTTCTTTCTTTTTTTTTTTTTTTTTGCTCCTCGCATTTTTCACACCTCTTCATGCTCCTCGCATTTTTCACATCTTTTCATGCTCGTCGCATTTTTCACACCTTTTCATGCTCCTGGTCCTTTTTTTTTTTTTTTTTTTTTTTTTTTTTTTGCTCCTCGCATTTTTCACACCTCTTCATGCTCCTCGCATTTTTCACATCTTTTCATGCTCGTCGCATTTTTCACACCTTTTCATGCTCCTGGTCCTTTTTTTTTTTTTTTTTTTTTTTTTTTTTTTTGCTCCTCGCATTTTTCGCACCTTTTCATGCTCGTCGCATTTTTCGCACCTTTTCATGCTCGTCGCATTTTTCGCACCTTTTCATGCTCCTGGTCCTTTTTTTTTTTTTTTTTTGCTCCTCGCATTTTTCACACCTTTTCATGCTCCCCGCATTTTTCACACCTTTTCATGCTCCTCGCATTTTTCGCACCTTTTCATGCTCCTGGTCCTTTTTTTTTTTTTTTTTTTTTTTTGCTCCTCGCATTTTTCACACCTTTTCATGCTCCCCGCATTTTTCACACCTTTTCATGCTCCTCGCATTTTTCGCACCTTTTCATGCTCCTGGTCCTTTTTTTTTTTTTTTTTTTTTTGCTCCTCGCATTTTTCGCACCTTTTCATGCTCCTCGCATTTTTCGCACATTTTCATGCTCGTCGCATTTTTCGCACCTTTTCATGCTCGTCGCATTTTTCGCACCTTTTCATGCTCCTGGTCCTTTTTTTTTTTTTTTTTTTTTTTTTTTTTTTTGCTCCTCGCATTTTTCACACCTTTTCATGCTCCTCGCATTTTTCACACCTTTTCATGCTCCTGGTCCTTTTTTTTTTTTTTTTTCTCCTCGCATTTTTCACACCTCTTCATGCTCGTCGCATTTTTCACACCTTTTCATGCCCCTGGTCTTTCTTTCTTTCTTTTTTTTTTTTTTTTTGCTCCTCGCATTTTTCACACCTCTTCATGCTCCTCGCATTTTTCACATCTTTTCATGCTCGTCGCATTTTTCACACCTTTTCATGCTCCTGGTCCTTTTTTTTTTTTTTTTTTTTTTTTTTTTTTGCTCCTCGCATTTTTCACACCTCTTCATGCTCCTCGCATTTTTCACATCTTTTCATGCTCGTCGCATTTTTCACACCTTTTCATGCTCCTGGTCCTTTTTTTTTTTTTTTTTTTTTTTTTTTTTGCTCCTCGCATTTTTCACACCTTTTCATGCTCGTCGCATTTTTCGCACCTTTTCATGCTCGTCGCATTTTTCGCACCTTTTCATGCTCGTCGCATTTTTCGCACCTTTTCATGCTCGTCGCATTTTTCGCACCTTTTCATGCTCGTCGCATTTTTCGCACCTTTTCATGCTCGTCGCATTTTTCGCACCTTTTCATGCTCGTCGCATTTTTCGCACCTTTTCATGCTCCTGGTCCTTTTTTTTTTTTTTTTTTTTTTTTTTTTTTTTGCTCCTCAAATTTTTCACACCTTTTCATGCTCCTCGCATTTTTCGCACCTTTTCATGCTCCTGGTTCTTTTTTTTTTTTTTTTTTTTTGCTCCTCGCCTTTTTCGCACCTTTTCATGCTCGTCGCATTTTTCGCACCTTTTCATGCTCCTGGTCTTTTTTTTTTTTTTTTTTGCTCCTCGCATTTTTCACACCTCTTCATGCTCCTCGCAGTTTTCACATCTTTTCATGCTCGTCGCATTTTTCACACCTTTTCATGCTCCTGGTCCTTTTTTTTTTTTTTTTTTTTTTTTTTTTTTTTGCTCCTCGCATTTTTCGCACCTTTTCATGCTCGTCGCATTTTTCGCACCTTTTCATGCTCGTCGCATTTTTCGCACCTTTTCATGCTCCTGGTCCTTTTTTTTTTTTTTTTTGCTCCTCGCATTTTTCACACCTTTTCATGCTCCCCGCATTTTTCACACCTTTTCATGCTCCTCGCATTTTTCGCACCTTTTCATGCTCCTGGTCCTTTTTTTTTTTTTTTTTTTTTTTTGCTCCTCGCATTTTTCACACCTTTTCATGCTCCTGGTCCTTTTTTTTTTTTTTTTTTTTTTTTTTTTTTTTTGCTCCTCGCATTTTTCGCACCTTTTCTTGCTCCTGGTCCTTTTTTTTTTTTTTTTTTTTTTTTTTTTTTGCTTCTCGCATTTTTCACACCTTTTCATGCTCCTGGACTTTCTATTTTTTTTTTGGATCCTCACATTTTTCACACCTTTTCATGCTCCTCGCATTTTTCACACCTTTTCATGCTCCTCGCATTTTTCGCACCTTTTCATGCTCCTGGTCCTTTTTTTTTTTTTTTTTTTTTTGCTCCTCGCATTTTTCGCACCTTTTCATGCTCCTCGCATTTTTCGCACATTTTCATGCTCGTCGCATTTTTCGCACCTTTTCATGCTCGTCGCATTTTTCGCACCTTTTCATGCTCCTGGTCCTTTTTTTTTTTTTTTTTTTTTTTTTTTTTTTGCTCCTCGCATTTTTCGCACCTTTTCATGCTCCTCGCATTTTTCACACCTTTTCATGCTCCCCGCATTTTTCACACCTTTTCATGCTCCTGGTCCTTTTTTTTTTTTTTTTTTTTTTTGCTCCTCGCATTTTTCGCACCTTTTCATGCTCCTCGCATTTTTCGCACCTTTTCATGCTCCTGGTCCTTTTTTTTTTTTTTTTTTTTTTGCTCCTCGCATTTTTCGCACCTTTTCATGCTCCTCGCATTTTTCGCACCTTTTCATGCTCGTCGCATTTTTCGCACCTTTTCATGCTCCTGGTCCTTTTTTTTTTTTTTTTTTTTTTTTTTTTTTTTGCTCCTCGCATTTTTCGCACCTTTTCATGCTCCTCGCATTTTTCACACCTTTTCATGCTCCCCGCATTTTTCACACCTTTTCATGCTCCTGGTCCTTTTTTTTTTTTTTTTTTTTTTTTTTTTTTTTGCTCCTCGCATTTTTCGCACCTTTTCATGCTCCCCGCATTTTTCACACCTTTTCATGCTCCTGGTCCTTTTTTTTTTTTTTTTTTTTTTTTTTTTTTTTGCTCCTCGCATTTTTCGCACCTTTTCATGCTCCTCGCATTTTTCGCACCTTTTCATGCTCCTCGCATTTTTCGCACATTTTCATGCTCGTCGCATTTTTCGCACCTTTTCATGCTCGTCGCATTTTTCGCACCTTTTCATGCTCCTGGTCCTTTTTTTTTTTTTTTTTTTTTTTTTTTTTTTTGCTCCTCGCATTTTTCGCACCTTTTCATGCTCCTCGCATTTTTCACACCTTTTCATGCTCCCCGCATTTTTCACACCTTTTCATGCTCCTGGTCCTTTTTTTTTTTTTTTTTTTTTTTTTTTTTTTGCTCCTCGCATTTTTCGCACCTTTTCATGCTCCTCGCATTTTTCACACCTTTTCATGCTCCCCGCATTTTTCACACCTTTTCATGCTCCTCGCATTTTTCGCACCTTTTCATGCTCCTGGTCCTTTTTTTTTTTTTTTGTCTCCCCGCATTTTTCACACCTTTTCATGCTCCTGGTCCTTTTTTTTTTTTTTTTTTTTTTTTTTTTTTTTTGCTCCTCGCATTTTTCACACCTTTTCATGCTCCTGGTCCTTTTTTTTTTTTTTTTTCTCCTCGCATTTTTCACACCTCTTCATGCTCGTCGCATTTTTCACACCTTTTCATGCCCCTGGTCTTTCTTTCTTTCTTTTTTTTTTTTTTTTTGCTCCTCGCATTTTTCACACCTCTTCATGCTCCTCGCATTTTTCACATCTTTTCATGCTCGTCGCATTTTTCACACCTTTTCATGCTCCTGGTCCTTTTTTTTTTTTTTTTTTTTTTTTTTTTTTTGCTCCTCGCATTTTTCACACCTCTTCATGCTCCTCGCATTTTTCACATCTTTTCATGCTCGTCGCATTTTTCACACCTTTTCATGCTCCTGGTCCTTTTTTTTTTTTTTTTTTTTTTTTTTTTTGCTCCTCGCATTTTTCACACCTTTTCATGCTCGTCGCATTTTTCGCACCTTTTCATGCTCGTCGCATTTTTCGCACCTTTTCATGCTCGTCGCATTTTTCGCACCTTTTCATGCTCGTCGCATTTTTCGCACCTTTTCATGCTCGTCGCATTTTTCGCACCTTTTCTTGCTCGTCGCTTTTTTCGCACCTTTTCATGCTCGTCGCTTTTTTCGCACCTTTTCATGCTCGTCGCTTTTTTCGCCCCTTTTCATGCTCCTGGTCCTTTTTTTTTTTTTTTTTTTTTTTTTTTTTTTTTTGCTCCTCAAATTTTTCACACCTTTTCATGCTCCTCGCATTTTTCGCACCTTTTCATGCTCCTGGTTCTTTTTTTTTTTTTTTTTTTTTGCTCCTCGCCTTTTTCGCACCTTTTCATGCTCGTCGCATTTTTCGCACCTTTTCATGCTCCTGGTCTTTTTTTTTTTTTTTTTTGCTCCTCGCATTTTTCACACCTCTTCATGCTCCTCGCAGTTTTCACATCTTTTCATGCTCGTCGCATTTTTCACACCTTTTCATGCTCCTGGTCCTTTTTTTTTTTTTTTTTTTTTTTTTTTTTTTGCTCCTCGCATTTTTCACACCTCTTCATGCTCCTCGCATTTTTCACATCTTTTCATGCTCGTCGCATTTTTCACACCTTTTCTTGCTCTTGGTCCTTTTTTTTTTTTTTTTTTTTTTTTTTTTTTTTGCTCCTCGCATTTTTCGCACCTTTTCATGCTCGTCGCATTTTTCGCACCTTTTCATGCTCGTCGCATTTTTCGCACCTTTTCATGCTCCTGGTCCTTTTTTTTTTTTTTTTTTGCTCCTCGCATTTTTCACACCTTTTCATGCTCCCCGCATTTTTCACACCTTTTCATGCTCCTCGCATTTTTCGCACCTTTTCATGCTCCTGGTCCTTTTTTTTTTTTTTTTTTTTTTTTGCTCCTCGCATTTTTCACACCTTTTCATGCTCCTGGTCCTTTTTTTTTTTTTTTTTTTTTTTGCTCCTCGCATTTTTCGCACCTTTTCATGCTCCTGGTCCTTTTTTTTTTTTTTTTTTTTTTTTGCTCCTCGCATTTTTCACACCTTTTCATGCTCCTGGTCCTTTTTTTTTTTTTTTTTTTTTTTTTTTTTTTGCTCCTCGCATTTTTCGCACCTTTTCATGCTCCTCGCATTTTTCACACCTTTTCATGCTCCCCGCATTTTTCACACCTTTTCATGCTCCTCGCATTTTTCGCACCTTTTCATGCTCCTGGTCCTTTTTTTTTTTTTTTTTTTTTTTGCTCCTCGCATTTTTCACACCTTTTCATGCTCCTCGCATTTTTCGCACCTTTTCATGCTCCTGGTCCTTTTTTTTTTTTTTTTTTTTTTGCTCCTCGCATTTTTCGCACCTTTTCATGCTCCTCGCATTTTTCGCACATTTTCATGCTCGTCGCATTTTTCGCACCTTTTCATGCTCGTCGCATTTTTCGCACCTTTTCATGCTCCTGGTCCTTTTTTTTTTTTTTTTTTTTTTTTTTTTTTTTGCTCCTCGCATTTTTCGCACCTTTTCATGCTCCTCGCATTTTTCACACCTTTTCATGCTCCCCGCATTTTTCACACCTTTTCATGCTCCTGGTCCTTTTTTTTTTTTTTTTTTTTTTTTTTTTTTTTGCTCCTCGCATTTTTCGCACCTTTTCATGCTCCTCGCATTTTTCACACCTTTTCATGCTCCCCGCATTTTTCACACCTTTTCATGCTCGTCGCATTTTTCGCACCTTTTCATGCTCCTGGTCCTTTTTTTTTTTTTTTTTTTTTTTTTTTTTTTTGCTCCTCGCATTTTTCACACCTTTTCATGCTCCTCGCATTTTTCCCACCTTTTCATGCTCCTGGTCCTTTTTTTTTTTTTTTTTTTTTTTGCTCCTCGCATTTTTCGCACCTTTTCATGCTCCTCGCATTTTTCGCACATTTTCATGCTCGTCGCATTTTTCGCACCTTTTCATGCTCGTCGCATTTTTCGCACCTTTTCATGCTCCTGGTCTTTTTTTTTTTTTTTTTTGCTCCTCGCATTTTTCCCACCTTTTCCTTGTCCTTTTTTTTTTTTTTTTTTTTTTTTTTTTTTGCTTCTCGCATTTTTCACACCTTTTCATGCTCCTGGACTTTCTATTTTTTTTTTGGATCCTCACATTTTTCACACCTTTTCATGCTCCTCGCATTTTTCACACCTTTTCATGCTCCTCGCATTTTTCGCACCTTTTCATGCTCCTGGTCCTTTTTTTTTTTTTTTTTTTTTTGCTCCTCGCATTTTTCGCACCTTTTCATGCTCCTCGCATTTTTCGCACATTTTCATGCTCGTCGCATTTTTCGCACCTTTTCATGCTCGTCGCATTTTTCGCACCTTTTCATGCTCCTGGTCCTTTTTTTTTTTTTTTTTTTTTTTTTTTTTTTTGCTCCTCGCATTTTTCGCACCTTTTCATGCTCCTCGCATTTTTCACACCTTTTCATGCTCCCCGCATTTTTCACACCTTTTCATGCTCCTGGTCCTTTTTTTTTTTTTTTTTTTTTTTTTTTTTTTGCTCCTCGCATTTTTCGCACCTTTTCATGCTCCTCGCCTTTTTCGCACCTTTTCATGCTCCTGGTCCTTTTTTTTTTTTTTTTTTTTTTGCTCCTCGCATTTTTCGCACCTTTTCATGCTCCTCGCATTTTTCGCACATTTTCATGCTCGTCGCATTTTTCGCACCTTTTCATGCTCGTCGCATTTTTCGCACCTTTTCATGCTCCTGGTCCTTTTTTTTTTTTTTTTTTTTTTTTTTTTTTTGCTCCTCGCATTTTTCGCACCTTTTCATGCTCCTCGCATTTTTCACACCTTTTCATGCTCCCCGCATTTTTCACACCTTTTCATGCTCCTGGTCCTTTTTTTTTTTTTTTTTTTTTTTTTTTTTTTTGCTCCTCGCATTTTTCGCACCTTTTCATGCTCCCCGCATTTTTCACACCTTTTCATGCTCCTGGTCCTTTTTTTTTTTTTTTTTTTTTTTTTTTTTTTTGCTCCTCGCATTTTTCGCACCTTTTCATGCTCCTCGCATTTTTCGCACCTTTTCATGCTCCTCGCATTTTTCGCACATTTTCATGCTCGTCGCATTTTTCGCACCTTTTCATGCTCGTCGCATTTTTCGCACCTTTTCATGCTCCTGGTCCTTTTTTTTTTTTTTTTTTTTGCTCCTCGCATTTTTCGCACCTTTTCATGCTCCTCGCATTTTTCACACCTTTTCATGCTCCCCGCATTTTTCACACCTTTTCATGCTCCTGGTCCTTTTTTTTTTTTTTTTTTTTTTTTTTTTTTTTGCTCCTCGCATTTTTCGCACCTTTTCTTGCTCCTCGCATTTTTCACACCTTTTCATGCTCCCCGCATTTTTCACACCTTTTCATGCTCCTCGCATTTTTCGCACCTTTTCATGCTCCTGGTCCTTTTTTTTTTTTTTGTCTCCCCGCATTTTTCACACCTTTTCATGCTCCTGGTCCTTTTTTTTTTTTTTTTTTTTTTTTTTTTTTTGCTCCTCGCATTTTTCACACCTTTTCATGCTCCTGGTCCTTTTTTTTTTTTTTTTTCTCCTCGCATTTTTCACACCTCTTCATGCTCGTCGCATTTTTCACACCTTTTCATGCCCCTGGTCTTTCTTTCTTTCTTTTTTTTTTTTTTTTTTGCTCCTCGCATTTTTCACACCTCTTCATGCTCCTCGCATTTTTCACATCTTTTCATGCTCGTCGCATTTTTCACACCTTTTCATGCTCCTGGTCCTTTTTTTTTTTTTTTTTTTTTTTTTTTTTTTGCTCCTCGCATTTTTCACACCTCTTCATGCTCCTCGCATTTTTCACATCTTTTCATGCTCGTCGCATTTTTCACACCTTTTCATGCTCCTGGTCCTTTTTTTTTTTTTTTTTTTTTTTTTTTTTGCTCCTCGCATTTTTCACACCTTTTCATGCTCGTCGCATTTTTCGCACCTTTTCATGCTCGTCGCATTTTTCGCACCTTTTCATGCTCGTCGCATTTTTCGCACCTTTTCATGCTCGTCGCATTTTTCGCACCTTTTCATGCTCGTCGCATTTTTCGCACCTTTTCATGCTCGTCGCATTTTTCGCACCTTTTCATGCTCGTCGCATTTTTCGCACCTTTTCATGCTCGTCGCATTTTTCGCACCTTTTCATGCTCCTGGTCCTTTTTTTTTTTTTTTTTTTTTTTTTTTTTTTTTGCTCCTCAAATTTTTCACACCTTTTCATGCTCCTCGCATTTTTCGCACCTTTTCATGCTCCTGGTTCTTTTTTTTTTTTTTTTTTTTTGCTCCTCGCCTTTTTCGCACCTTTTCATGCTCGTCGCATTTTTCGCACCTTTTCATGCTCCTGGTCTTTTTTTTTTTTTTTTTTGCTCCTCGCATTTTTCACACCTCTTCATGCTCCTCGCAGTTTTCACATCTTTTCATGCTCGTCGCATTTTTCACACCTTTTCATGCTCCTGGTCCTTTTTTTTTTTTTTTTTTTTTTTTTTTTTTTGCTCCTCGCATTTTTCACACCTCTTCATGCTCCTCGCATTTTTCTCATCTTTTCATGCTCGTCGCATTTTTCACACCTTTTCATGCTCTTGGTCCTTTTTTTTTTTTTTTTTTTTTTTTTTTTTTTTGCTCCTCGCATTTTTCGCACCTTTTCATGCTCGTCGCATTTTTCGCACCTTTTCATGCTCGTCGCATTTTTCGCACCTTTTCATGCTCCTGGTCCTTTTTTTTTTTTTTTTTGCTCCTCGCATTTTTCACACCTTTTCATGCTCCCCGCATTTTTCACACCTTTTCATGCTCCTCGCATTTTTCGCACCTTTTCTTGCTCCTGTTCCTTTTTTTTTTTTTTTTTTTTTTTTTGCTCCTCGCATTTTTCACACCTTTTCATGCTCCTGGTCCTTTTTTTTTTTTTTTTTTTTTTTTGCTCCTCGCATTTTTCGCACCTTTTCATGCTCCTGGTCCTTTTTTTTTTTTTTTTTTTTTTTTTGCTCCTCGCATTTTTCACACCTTTTCATGCTCCTGGTCCTTTTTTTTTTTTTTTTTTTTTTTTTTTTTTGCTCCTCGCATTTTTCGCACCTTTTCATGCTCCTCGCATTTTTCACACCTTTTCATGCTCCCCGCATTTTTCACACCTTTTCATGCTCCTCGCATTTTTCGCACCTTTTCATGCTCCTGGTCCTTTTTTTTTTTTTTTTTTTTTTTGCTCCTCGCATTTTTCACACCTTTTCATGCTCCTCGCATTTTTCGCACCTTTTCATGCTCCTGGTCCTTTTTTTTTTTTTTTTTTTTTTGCTCCTCGCATTTTTCGCACCTTTTCATGCTCCTCGCATTTTTCGCACATTTTCATGCTCGTCGCATTTTTCGCACCTTTTCATGCTCGTCGCATTTTTCGCACCTTTTCATGCTCCTGGTCCTTTTTTTTTTTTTTTTTTTTTTTTTTTTTTTGCTCCTCGCATTTTTCGCACCTTTTCATGCTCCTCGCATTTTTCACACCTTTTCATGCTCCCCGCATTTTTCACACCTTTTCATGCTCCTGGTCCTTTTTTTTTTTTTTTTTTTTTTTTTTTTTTTTTGCTCCTCGCATTTTTCGCACCTTTTCATGCTCCTCGCATTTTTCACACCTTTTCATGCTCCCCGCATTTTTCACACCTTTTCATGCTCCTCGCTTTTTTCGCACCTTTTCATGCTCCTGGTCCTTTTTTTTTTTTTTTTTTTTTTTGCTCCTCGCATTTTTCACACCTTTTCATGCTCCTCGCATTTTTCGCACCTTTTCATGCTCCTGGTCCTTTTTTTTTTTTTTTTTTTTTTTGCTCCTCGCATTTTTCGCACCTTTTCATGCTCCTCGCATTTTTCGCACATTTTCATGCTCGTCGCATTTTTCGCACCTTTTCATGCTCGTCGCATTTTTCGCACCTTTTCATGCTCCTGGTCCTTTTTTTTTTTTTTTTTGCTCCTCGCATTTTTCACACCTTTTCATGCTCCCCGCATTTTTCACACCTTTTCATGCTCCTCGCATTTTTCGCACCTTTTCATGCTCCTGGTCCTTTTTTTTTTTTTTTTTTTTTTTTTGCTCCTCGCATTTTTCACACCTTTTCATGCTCCGCGCATTTTTCACACCTTTTCATGCTCCTGGTCCTTTTTTTTTTTTTTTTTTTTTTTTTTTTTTTGCTCCTCGCATTTTTCACACCTTTTCATGCTCCCCGCATTTTTCACACCTTTTCATGCTCCTCGCATTTTTCACACCTTTTCATGCTCCTGGTCCTTTTTTTTTTTTTTTTTTTTTTTTTTTTTTTTTTTTGCTCCTCGCATTTTTCACACCTTTTCATGCTCCTCGCATTTTTCGCACCTTTTCATGCTCCTGGTCCTTTTTTTTTTTTTTTTTTTTTTTTGCTCCTCGCATTTTTCACACCTTTTCATGCTCCTGGTCCTTTTTTTTTTTTTTTTTTTTTTTTTTTTTTTTGCTCCTCGCATTTTTCGCACCTTTTCATGCTCCTGGTCCTTTTTTTTTTTTTTTTTTTTTTTTTGCTCCTCGCATTTTTCACACCTTTTCATGCTCCTGGTCCTTTTTTTTTTTTTTTTTTTTTTTTTTTTTTTTGCTCCTCGCATTTTTCGCACCTTTTCATGCTCCTCGCATTTTTCACACCTTTTCATGCTCCCCGCATTTTTCACACCTTTTCATGCTCCTCGCATTTTTCACACATCTTCATGCTTCTCGCATTTTTCACAACTTTTCATGCTCCTCGCATTTTTCACACCTTTTCATGCTCCTGGTCTTTTTTTTTTTTTTGCTCCTCGCATTTTTCACACCTTTTCATGCTCCTGGTCTTTCTTTTTTTTTTTTTTTTTTTGCTCCTCGCATTTTTCACACCTTTTCATGCTCTTGGTCTTTTTTTTCTCTTTTGCTCCTCGCATTTTTCACACCTTTTCATGCTCCTGGTCTTTCTTTTTTTTTTTTTGCTCCTCGCATTTTTCACACCTTTTCATGCTCCTGGTCTTTTTTTTTTTTTTGCTCCTCGCATTTTTCACACCTTTTCATGCTCCTGGTCTCTTTTTTTTTTTTTGCTCCTCGCATTTTTCACACCTTTTCATGCTCCTGGTCTTTTTTTTTTTTTTTTGCTCCTCACATTTTTCACACCTTTTCATGCTCTTGGTCTTTTTTTTTTTTTTTGCTCCTCGCATTTTTCACACCATTTCATGCTCCTGGTCTTTTTTTTTTTTTTTTGCTCCTCGCATTTTTCACACCTTTTCATGCTCCTGGTCTTTTTTTTTTTTTTGCTCCCCGCATTTTTTACACCTTTTCATGCTCCTGGTCTTTTTTTTTTTTTTGCTCCTCGCATTTTTCACACCTTTTCATGCTCCTGGTCCTTTTTTTTTTTTTTTTTTTTTTTTTTTTTTTTGCTCCTCGCATTTTTCACACCTTTTCATGCTCCTGGTCCTTTTTTTTTTTTTTTTTCTCCTCGCATTTTTCACACCTCTTCATGCTCGTCGCATTTTTCGCACCTTTTCATGCTCCTGGTCCTTTTTTTTTTTTTTTTTGCTCCTCGCATTTTTCACACCTTTTCATGCTCCCCGCATTTTTCACACCTTTTCATGCTCCTCGCATTTTTCGCACCTTTTCATGCTCCTGGTCCTTTTTTTTTTTTTTTTTTTTTTTTGCTCCTCGCATTTTTCACACCTTTTCATGCTCCTGGTCCTTTTTTTTTTTTTTTTTTCTCCTCGCATTTTTCACACCTCTTCATGCTCGTCGCATTTTTCACACCTTTTCATGCCCCTGGTCTTTCTTTCTTTCTTTTTTTTTTTTTTTTTGCTCCTCGCATTTTTCACACCTCTTCATGCTCCTCGCATTTTTCACATCTTTTCATGCTCGTCGCATTTTTCACACCTTTTCATGCTCCTGGTCCTTTTTTTTTTTTTTTTTTTTTTTTTTTTTTGCTCCTCGCATTTTTCACACCTCTTCATGCTCCTCGCATTTTTCACATCTTTTCATGCTCGTCGCATTTTTCACACCTTTTCATGCTCCTGGTCCTTTTTTTTTTTTTTTTTTTTTTTTTTTTTTTTGCTCCTCGCATTTTTCGCACCTTTTCATGCTCGTCGCATTTTTCGCACCTTTTCATGCTCGTCGCATTTTTCGCACCTTTTCATGCTCCTGGTCCTTTTTTTTTTTTTTTTTGCTCCTCGCATTTTTCACACCTTTTCATGCTCCCCGCATTTTTCACACCTTTTCATGCTCCTCGCATTTTTCGCACCTTTTCATGCTCCTGGTCCTTTTTTTTTTTTTTTTTTTTTTTTTGCTCCTCGCATTTTTCACACCTTTTCATGCTCCCCCGCATTTTTCACACCTTTTCATGCTCCTCGCATTTTTCGCACCTTTTCATGCTCCTGGTCCTTTTTTTTTTTTTTTTTTTTTTTGCTCCTCGCATTTTTCGCACCTTTTCATGCTCCTCGCATTTTTCGCACATTTTCATGCTCGTCGCATTTTTCGCACCTTTTCATGCTCGTCGCATTTTTCGCACCTTTTCATGCTCCTGGTCCTTTTTTTTTTTTTTTTTTTTTTTTTTTTTTTTGCTCCTCGCATTTTTCACACCTTTTCATGCTCCTCGCATTTTTCACACCTTTTCATGCTCCTGGTCCTTTTTTTTTTTTTTTTTTCTCCTCGCATTTTTCACACCTCTTCATGCTCGTCGCATTTTTCACACCTTTTCATGCCCCTGGTCTTTCTTTCTTTCTTTTTTTTTTTTTTTTTTGCTCCTCGCATTTTTCACACCTCTTCATGCTCCTCGCATTTTTCACATCTTTTCATGCTCGTCGCATTTTTCACACCTTTTCATGCTCCTGGTCCTTTTTTTTTTTTTTTTTTTTTTTTTTTTTTGCTCCTCGCATTTTTCACACCTCTTCATGCTCCTCGCATTTTTCACATCTTTTCATGCTCGTCGCATTTTTCACACCTTTTCATGCTCCTGGTCCTTTTTTTTTTTTTTTTTTTTTTTTTTTTTTGCTCCTCGCATTTTTCACACCTTTTCATGCTCGTCGCATTTTTCGCACCTTTTCATGCTCGTCGCATTTTTCGCACCTTTTCATGCTCGTCGCATTTTTCGCACCTTTTCATGCTCGTCGCATTTTTCGCACCTTTTCATGCTCGTCGCATTTTTCGCACCTTTTCATGCTCGTCGCATTTTTCGCACCTTTTCATGCTCGTCGCATTTTTCGCACCTTTTCATGCTCCTGGTCCTTTTTTTTTTTTTTTTTTTTTTTTTTTTTTTGCTCCTCAAATTTTTCACACCTTTTCATGCTCCTCGCATTTTTCGCACCTTTTCATGCTCCTGGTTCTTTTTTTTTTTTTTTTTTTTTTGCTCCTCGCCTTTTTCGCACCTTTTCATGCTCGTCGCATTTTTCGCACCTTTTCATGCTCCTGGTCTTTTTTTTTTTTTTTTTTGCTCCTCGCATTTTTCACACCTCTTCATGCTCCTCGCAGTTTTCACATCTTTTCATGCTCGTCGCATTTTTCACACCTTTTCATGCTCCTGGTCCTTTTTTTTTTTTTTTTTTTTTTTTTTTTTTTGCTCCTCGCATTTTTCGCACCTTTTCATGCTCGTCGCATTTTTCGCACCTTTTCATGCTCGTCGCATTTTTCGCACCTTTTCATGCTCCTGGTCCTTTTTTTTTTTTTTTTTGCTCCTCGCATTTTTCACACCTTTTCATGCTCCCCGCATTTTTCACACCTTTTCATGCTCCTCGCATTTTTCGCACCTTTTCATGCTCCTGGTCCTTTTTTTTTTTTTTTTTTTTTTTTTGCTCCTCGCATTTTTCACACCTTTTCATGCTCCTGGTCCTTTTTTTTTTTTTTTTTTTTTTTTTTTTTTTTTGCTCCTCGCATTTTTCGCACCTTTTCATGCTCCTGGTCCTTTTTTTTTTTTTTTTTTTTTTTTTTTTTTGCTTCTCGCATTTTTCACACCTTTTCATGCTCCTGGACTTTCTATTTTTTTTTTGGATCCTCACATTTTTCACACCTTTTCATGCTCCTCGCATTTTTCACACCTTTTCATGCTCCTCGCATTTTTCGCACCTTTTCATGCTCCTGGTCCTTTTTTTTTTTTTTTTTTTTTTTGCTCCTCGCATTTTTCGCACCTTTTCATGCTCCTCGCATTTTTCGCACATTTTCATGCTCGTCGCATTTTTCGCACCTTTTCATGCTCGTCGCATTTTTCGCACCTTTTCATGCTCCTGGTCGTTTTTTTTTTTTTTTTTTTTTTTTTTTTTTTTGCTCCTCGCATTTTTCGCACCTTTTCATGCTCCTCGCTTTTTTCACACCTTTTCATGCTCCCCGCATTTTTCACACCTTTTCATGCTCCTGGTCCTTTTTTTTTTTTTTTTTTTTTTTTGCTCCTCGCATTTTTCGCACCTTTTCATGCTCCTCGCATTTTTCGCACATTTTCATGCTCCTGGTCCTTTTTTTTTTTTTTTTTTTTTTGCTCCTCGCATTTTTCGCACCTTTTCATGCTCCTCGCATTTTTCGCACCTTTTCATGCTCGTCGCATTTTTCGCACCTTTTCATGCTCCTGGTCCTTTTTTTTTTTTTTTTTTTTTTTTTTTTTTTGCTCCTCGCATTTTTCGCACCTTTTCATGCTCCTCGCATTTTTCACACCTTTTCATGCTCCCCGCATTTTTCACACCTTTTCATGCTCCTGGTCCTTTTTTTTTTTTTTTTTTTTTTTTTTTTTTTGCTCCTCGCATTTTTCGCACCTTTTCATGCTCCCCGCATTTTTCACACCTTTTCTTGCTCCTGGTCCTTTTTTTTTTTTTTTTTTTTTTTTTTTTTTTTGCTCCTCGCATTTTTCGCACCTTTTCATGCTCCTCGCATTTTTCGCACCTTTTCATGCTCCTCGCATTTTTCGCACATTTTCATGCTCGTCGCATTTTTCGCACCTTTTCATGCTCGTCGCATTTTTCGCACCTTTTCATGCTCCTGGTCCTTTTTTTTTTTTTTTTTTTTTTTTTTTTTTTGCTCCTCGCATTTTTCGCACCTTTTCATGCTCCTCGCATTTTTCACACCTTTTCATGCTCCCCGCATTTTTCACACCTTTTCATGCTCCTGGTCCTTTTTTTTTTTTTTTTTTTTTTTTTTTTTTTGCTCCTCGCATTTTTCGCACCTTTTCATGCTCCTCGCATTTTTCACCACCTTTTCATGCTCCCCGCATTTTTCACACCTTTTCATGCTCCTCGCATTTTTCGCACCTTTTCATGCTCCTGGTCCTTTTTTTTTTTTTTTGTCTCCCCCGCATTTTTCACACCTTTTCATGCTCCTGGTCCTTTTTTTTTTTTTTTTTTTTTTTTTTTTTTTTTGCTCCTCGCATTTTTCACACCTTTTCATGCTCCTGGTCCTTTTTTTTTTTTTTTTTCTCCTCGCATTTTTCACACCTCTTCATGCTCGTCGCATTTTTCACACCTTTTCATGCCCCTGGTCTTTCTTTCTTTCTTTTTTTTTTTTTTTTTGCTCCTCGCATTTTTCACACCTCTTCATGCTCCTCGCATTTTTCACATCTTTTCATGCTCGTCGCATTTTTCACACCTTTTCATGCTCCTGGTCCTTTTTTTTTTTTTTTTTTTTTTTTTTTTTTTGCTCCTCGCATTTTTCACACCTCTTCATGCTCCTCGCATTTTTCACATCTTTTCATGCTCGTCGCATTTTTCACACCTTTTCATGCTCCTGGTCCTTTTTTTTTTTTTTTTTTTTTTTTTTTTTTGCTCCTCGCATTTTTCACACCTTTTCATGCTCGTCGCATTTTTCGCTCCTTTTCATGCTCGTCGCATTTTTCGCACCTTTTCATGCTCGTCGCATTTTTCTCACCTTTTCATGCTCGTCGCATTTTTCGCACCTTTTCATGCTCGTCGCATTTTTCGCACCTTTTCATGCTCGTCGCATTTTTCGCCCTTTTTCATGCTCGTCGCATTTTTCGCACCTTTTCATGCTCCTGGTCCTTTTTTTTTTTTTTTTTTTTTTTTTTTTTTTTTTGCTCCTCAATTTTTTCACACCTTTTCATGCTCCTCGCATTTTTCGCACCTTTTCATGCTCCTGGTTCTTTTTTTTTTTTTTTTTTTTTGCTCCTCGCCTTTTTCGCACCTTTTCATGCTCGTCGCATTTTTCGCACCTTTTCATGCTCCTGGTCTTTTTTTTTTTTTTTTTTGCTCCTCGCATTTTTCACACCTCTTCATGCTCCTCGCAGTTTTCACATCTTTTCATGCTCGTCGCATTTTTCACACCTTTTCATGCTCCTGGTCCTTTTTTTTTTTTTTTTTTTTTTTTTTTTTTGCTCCTCGCATTTTTCACACCTCTTCATGCTCCTCGCATTTTTCACATCTTTTCATGCTCGTCGCATTTTTCACACCTTTTCATGCTCTTGGTCCTTTTTTTTTTTTTTTTTTTTTTTTTTTTTTTGCTCCTCGCATTTTTCGCACCTTTTCATGCTCGTCGCATTTTTCGCACCTTTTCAT
>NW_025316759.1:0-91652 GCF_910594005.1 Cervus elaphus
GAAAGTCAGTTCTTTGTTGCTTAAGGAAAAATGTATGACTTGTTATTAAAGAAGGTACAAGGAATGAAATCGCATTTTATGAAGGAAAAAGAAGTAGTTCTGACTTACAGGTGGCAGTTTCAGGATGGGAGAAGCAAAGGAATGGGTACAGAATGGGATAAGGAGGTTTTATGGAAAGTGGACCCCCAGAAAAGAGTTTGTGCCTAGTACAAGGTTTCTTGAGATGTTGAACTGCCTTTGCTAGTGGATTTTAAGTTTCTTTACCTCTTAAATGATCTATCCTAGATTTACCTTTGAAATCTTTTGTTAACTTTGGCTAAGTGGATAAATATTGTTTCACAGCCTACCTGACTGTTATAAACCCTTTCGATATTTATGAACAAACCTTCCTAAATAATTGACTTCTAGCTAACTTTGGGATGCTTCAGAGGGCCCCTGAGACCTCCCAAAGAGAGATATTAAACAACCTGAGTTCGTTTGGCATGTTAAACTACATGGGAAGTGCTGTCAGAAGGAGTGATGAATCTTCCCAAGTTATATGGTGGATGTTACTGTAAGGTATAGTTTGTGCTGAGGCAGAAAAGAAGGAGAGAGAGATAGCATTTGTAGTTGGTCAGGGGGTGATAAGTCCCCTGGGCAGGGGGTGATAAGTTCCAGATAGATACAACTGGCCTGGAGCCTCAGGGTGGGACCTAAAGTTCGATTTTGTTTTCTCTGAAGTTAAATGATACAAGCAAGGGCCTTTGAGACTGTTGTTTTCTTTCCTAAGCCCAAAGACTCCTTCAGTTACTAATGTAGATATCCTAGAAACTATGTGACATCCATGAAAATCTGATATGTCCTGGTAAAATGCTGTCAGTTATAATTCTAGTTATCATATTAAAGTGTTTCAAGTCACAGCAGTGACCAGATTTACTTTGTCAATTTCTATCTAATCAGGTTGTAAACATGCCTTCCATGGTTTCACACTGATGCATTTGCAAAAATACTGCTACTTCAAGATACATGGAAAAGACTTTCCTAAGCTCACCCATAAACAACGGTTTTTGTTTGTTATCTGGTAAGCTGGTACCAGACTGGAATTTAGTCTCCTTACTAGGTTAAGAGAACAAATTTTTCTTAGAATGCAGCTTTCAATCACAGATGATGAATTTATTTACCTTTCAGTGATTTATATTTGTTTTTATCATCTGTTTTTACTTCTGTAAAGTAAATAAGCATTATTTAAGATTATGGTACATGTAGGATGGACCAAGCTTTCCCCACTCCTGCAAATTCCCTTAAGCCCTCAGATTCTTCTCGTGGGACCAAGGTCTCACTTTCCTCCAGAGGGGCAATCCAAGCTTTTTATCAGCTAGCTGATCTGCCCCTGATAGCAGAGCCAATTTGAGCATGAGTTGGTCTATAATTTAGGCATGAAACTATGATTACATAAAAGAAAGATGACTTTTTGATGGAGGATGGCCATGATATTCCTTGGACTTCAGAAAAAAATTGGTTAAAATGAAACTTTTTTCCTTGGAAACTGCAAAGGCAGTTCTTTTAGCATATGCAATTGAAAACATCTAGGTTGTTAGGTCAGTTTTCATTCCAGTCTCAAAGAAAGGCAATGACAAAGAATGTTCAAACTGTCACACAACTGGACTCATCTCACAGGCTAGTAAAGTAATGCTCAAAATTCTCCAAGCCAGGCTTCAGCAATACGTCAGCCGTGAAATTCCAAATGTTCAAGATGGATTTAGAAAAGGCAGAGGAACCAGAGATCAAATTGCCAACATCCACTGGATCATTGAAAAAGCAAGAGAGTTCCAGAAAAACACTTATTTCTGCTTTATTGATTATGCCAAAGCCTTTGACTGCATGTATCACAATAAACTGGGGAAAATTCTGGAAGAGATGGGAATACCAGACCACCTGACCTGCCTCTTGAAAGACCTATATGCAGGTCAGGAAGAAACAGAACTGGACCTGGACCAACAGACTGGTTCTAAATAGGAAAAGGAATATGTCAAGGCTGTATATTGGCACCCTGCTTATTTAACTTATATGCAGAGTGCATTGTGAGAAATGCTGGGCTGGATGAAGCACAAACTGGAATCAAGATTGCTGGGAGAAATATCAATAACCTCAGATATGCAGATGACACCACCCTGATGGCAGAAAGTGAAGAACTAAAGAGTCTCTTGATGAAAGAGAAAGAGGAGAGTGAAAAAGTTAGCTTAACGCTCAGCATTCAGAAAACTAAGATCATTGCATCCAGTCTCATCACTTCTCGTCAAATAGATGGGAAAACAGTGGAAACAGCAGCAGACTTTATTTTTCGGGGCTCGGAAATCATTGCAGATGGTGACTGCAGCCATGAAATTAAAAGATGCTTACGACTTGGAAGGAAAGTGATAACCAAGCTAGACAGCATATTAAAAAGCTGAGACGTTGCTTTGCCAACAAAGATCCGTCTAGTCAAGGCTAAGGTTTTTCCATGTCATGTATGGATGTGAAAGATGGACTATAAAGAAAGTTGACAGCCAAAGATATGATGCTTTTGCACTGTGGTGCTGAAGAAGATGCTTGAAGGTCGCTTAGACTATAAGAAGACCCAACCACTCCATCCTAAAGGAAATCAAGTCTGAATATACATTGGAAAGACTAATATTGAACCTGAAACTCCAATACTTTGGCCACTAGATGCGAAGAGCTGACTCTTTTGGAAGATGCTTTGATTTGCCTGTGAGTGTGGGAGCCCTACCTGGGCACAGGGCCTCAGGGGCCATTGCCACTGAATCATGACCTCCACGCAAGTGCATTCCAGCTGTGTGACACTCAGCACGCAGGAGACTGGAAAAGCTATCTTCCTTGGAGGAAGGAAAGGCATACACAGAGAGTGTGTTTTCAGGCCTCTATTTGCAGCAAGTGTTTTGCTTCTCAGATGTCAGACCTGCAGGCCTACCCCGAGGACCTCAATTCCAGAGTCAGGGCCGTGTGTCTCCCTGCACATTCCGAGCCTTGCAAACACATTCCTGGGTCAGAGAGGTGCTTCCCATGAGGAAGAAGGCTGCGGGAGTGTGTCTGAGGGGGCCAGGTGCCATGCTGGGGTCACCTGGTCGAGGGCACCTTGCACATCCATTGGGCCCCAGGCGAGCAGTTATGGACTTGCCCCTTGCTTGAGATATCCCAAAGCAAGGAGCAATGCTAGCTGTATCAGAAGGAGGAAAACAGCAATGGGATGGATTTTCAAGCAGTTGCTAGGTCACACTGTGTTAGGGCTCCCCAGGAGACATGTGAGAATTTTGGCCCCTAGGCCCGGTATCCAGGGGTGTGCACAGGGTGTTTTCCCCGCAGGACCCAAGAATGTTCCAGACAGACCTAGGCTCAACAGCTGTTGCTAGGCTGCACTGCTTCAGGCACACCGAGAGAAGCAGGCACACTGTGGCCCCGAGGTCCGGTATGCAGGTTCACATACGGGGTGTGTCCCCGTAGGAGCCAAGAATTTTCCTGACAGTCCTAGGCCCCCTAGAGCTCTCAGGTCTGCTCAGAGGACTGAAGTTCCAGAGGCAGGGTCATGTATCTCCCCTTCCCTTTGCGATCCTTGCAAAGACATTCCAAGCTGATAGTGGTACTGCCCATGAAGAAGCAAGCAGTGGGAGTATGTTTGACATGACTGGGTGCCTTGATGGGCTCAGCTCCTCAAGGGGCCTTTCCTTTCAAAGTAGGCCCCATGTCCGCTTGGGGAGGGGGTTGGGCCCTCTTCCCTCCACACTGCCAAAGGGTGGAGCAAAGCTAGCTGTCAGAGGTAAGAAAGGAGCAATTGGATGGATTTTCAAGCTCTCGCTAGGCTGTACTGCTTCAGGGCCTACTCGAGCAAAACAGGTGCTCTGTGGCCCCTAGGTCGGGTATGCAGGTTCACACACAGGGTGTGTTCCCGTCAAAGTCAAGAATTTTCTGACAGACCTAGGCTCACTAGAGTTGTCCTACAAAGCAAAGGGGACAGAAGAGATGTGTGGAGGTGGGTCTGCCTTTCCCTGTGAGTGTGGGGCTACTCCTTATGGCCCCAAGTTCAGGGATAACTGCCACTAAGAAAGGAACTCCAAGAAGGAACTCTAAGAAGTGCTTTTACAGGAGGCTGGGACAGGGAGTTCGCAGGCTGCAGGGAAAGGGAGCCTTCTTCCGGGAAGAAGAGGCAGCCACCCGGCGTGTGTTTGCAAGCCTCTTTGGAAGGCACAGTTTCGCTGATACAATTGAATTCCAGTTCTGCTCAGAGGACTGAAGTTTCAGAGGCAGGGCCATGTATCTCTCCTTCCCTTTGCAATCCTTGCAAAGACATTCCTAGCTGATAGTGATACTGCCCATGAGGAAGTAAGCAGCTGGAGTGTGTTTGACATGACTGGGTGCCTTCCTGGGCTCAGCTCCTCAAGGGGCCTTTCTACTCAAAGTAGGCCCATTGCCTACTTGGGAAGAGGGTATGGAGGGCTTGCTTCCAAATGGCGAAAAGGTGGAGCAAAACTAGCTTTGTCAGAGGTATGTAAAGTGCAATTTAATGGATTTTCAAGCTGTTGCCAGGCAACACCGCTTCAGGGTCCCCTCTCCCAGAAGGAAACAGGCGCCCTGTGGCCCCTAGGTCCGGTATGCAGATTCACACACAGGGTGTGTCCCCACAGGAGCCAAGAGTTTTCCTAACAGGCCTAGGCTTACTAGAGCTCTACTATAGAGCAAAGGGGATGGAACAGACTTGTGAATGTGACTCTGCCTTTACCTTTGACTGTGAGGCCCCTCCATAAGGTCCCAGGCGAAACTGCCCTCGCCCTTGCCCTAACCCTAACCCCAACACGACACTCTAACCCTAACCAACACCATAACCCTATCCCAGAACCTAACACTAACCCGACCCCCTAACCCTAACCTGACACCCTAACCCTAACGCATCACCCCAACCCTAACCTGACACCTTCACCCCTCAGCCCTCACCCTCACCCACACCCCTAACTTTTAACCCCTAAGCCACAATGTAACCCACACCCTAATCCACACCCTTAACCTAACCCACACCCTCCCCCCCACCCTACTCACACCCTCAACCCTAGACTTAACCTGCATCATCTTCAATTTCAGCACTTCTCATGCATCACAAGACAAGGGAGTCATATTTCAAACGTGAATCCAAGACCCATTAACCGCATAACAGGAATATAAACACTGTGAACACATCATTTAAATCACTTGCACCACCAAATACCTCTCCACCACATATCCTATCAATAACAGTGGAACTCATGTATGTCATACATATTGTAACATAGCAATCTAATACCCAACAGTAATCTGGATAATTATATACACAAGATATATTTAAACCAAAAATGTTTAAACAAATTCCAGTTTTTACGATGGTTTCAATCCTCACAAAAGTAGGATTAACAGCATGTTTTTCCACTAGGATTCAAAGCATTGAGCAAAATTGCCGAGGTCCAGCCCCAGCAGGACCAGGAATACCCAAGGGATGAGTGGCGTCAGCGAGGAAGAAGACAGACACACACACACACAGACATTGTGTAGAAGAGGTAGCTTTTTTTTTTTTTTTATTTTTAGGATAACTCAGTTTTTATAGAATGAATGTTACCTCCACCTTAAGTCACCACATATTACATCAGATATTGGTTTGTGCTTCCATCAATATTTTTTTTTCCACATGTTTTTCCCCTAAGCATTCATCTAGAACGTTTCTGATTACAGGGTTTATACTTAAATGTCCCGTACATAGTCTTCTTGCCTCAATGGCCTAACATTTTCACTCTAACAAAAACAATGTTTTACAAATCTCAGGTATAGTGTAAATTCTTTAGACAATAAAACAATACATGGGAAGGGTTACAGTAACATGTTTGACATTTCTGAAAATAGTACCATGAGAAAAACCTGATATTTTTCTTTACCTGAAACCACAAAATCTCAATTTACAACGATTAATTATTAAACAGCAAAAACACCTCTAAAGCAGCAAAACACCTCTATTAATAGTAAGATAATGGCAGTAAAGCTGGTTAATATAAATCTTCTATTAAAATCCTATATACCCCATTTTCTAATTTTACAAAAATACCCATAATATCCCATGTTGTTTAAAGAAAGGGAAGCAACGAACAAATAACAGCAAGGAAATAGCAATAGTGAAAACCCTTTCAACCAAGGAGCAAGTAAACTAAAGCAGTATATCTACTTCTAAATCTAAATACCTCTATTCTTTTCTATTCTAGAATGTTATAATCTTTTAGGCAAGCAGCCAAACTATACCCGTGGCCTTTTCTTTTATGACTTGATGTTTATGGTCGTGTCCTGAGCCAGAGCAATCTTAAACATTTCCAAAAAGGCTTGGACTTTTCCAGCGAGGCCTTATTACTATATATTATCATTTCCAAAAATTAATAGAAAGCCCAGCAACAGTAAGACAGAAGGAAGACAGAGACATGCTGGGCCCCTGGGAAAACCTCGAGGGGAAGAGCTGCCTTGCAGGTTCCTTTCTCGTCCCAGTGGCTCCAGAGGGGACATATTGGGCCCCCGGGGCAGCCCCATGTAAGGAAGAGCTGCCTTGCAGGTTCCTCTCTCGTCCCATGACCTTGTCATGGACTGGGTGCATCCCAGCGGCTCCCAACACAAAATGACAGTACAAATGTCATACTCACCATTGACAATGAAAATCTTAATTATGACCATCAGAAAAAAAGGTCAGTATGGTTGCTCTAACAGATTTTTCAGTGTTCCAATACAAGTTCTACCCAAATCCATAAAGAAAGACATACACATAGGAAACTACAAATTGAAAACAAGTCTATTCAGATAAATATTGGACATCATCTGTATTAATGTTTAAGGCATAAACAACTTCAGACATTTTTCAAATTCACAGAATGACAATAAGAAAGTATGGCTACACACAATCCATTCAGTTTTATAAACTACCAATGAATAACCTCACAAGGAATTTAAAAACAGATGAAAAATAAAGATGACCATTTCAAGTGTCATTTTCAATATTTAATAGCTTTGATCTATGAACAAGACTGTAAGACAGAAAATTAAACAAGTATGACCAAAATAAATGAAGTAAATCCTCAATAGGTATGAAAACATCCCATGGTACTTTTACTTTTAAAATGATCCTGCACGATAATCAAACAAAACACTGGATTAACACCTAAACAGTGTTTGAGTTCTGTACTAAATAATTTTAAAGCTAGTAGATGGAGTGAGCTGATGAGGAAGACTACGAACGAGCCATGTTCTTCAACTTGGTCAAACTGCTGATGGTCATACAAATTAATGAAAAATTAAGCCTGTTGTCATTAAATCAGTTTAAAAGAAATAGAATAATAAAATGAATTAGTAAATCTTGTTTTCTTAATAAACATTATATTATTTCTGTACAGCTTTTTTACTGGTATTAATAGAATACCTTAAATAATAACATCACAGTGAAAAAGATTCACATTCTATATCTATTCACATCTATAATTGATGCCATAGCTGTTTGATACTATTGCTTGAATGAATACAACTTATGTGACTTCACAAACTACAAACACTAATAACATAATAGGTATTAAAATACCTTGAGTGACATGAGCATTAAGAATTAGTAGAGTTGCTCTCATGAATAATGATAGCATTATTCACTCTAGCCATGGTACTGGAATCTGTACATTAACACCCCTGCAAAAGAAACTGAAAGGATAGAATAATACTAAAGGAACTTCATATCTATAAATTTAATCCTACTGTAATCATTCAACATTGTATATTTTCTTTTAAACTAACTTTCATATTTGGTCTACTCTAACCTCTTCTGTGTTCACATTATGCTATACTTAGTGCTAACAGTAAAACTACCACTGCAGCTCTAATTAATTTTTTTTTACTTGCAATGCTTGTGATAGAACCAAAGGCCGATATCTACATCAAACAGGAGAAACATAATGGAAACTAAACAATTTAATAACATTGCCATGCTCCTATACAGTCAAATGAACATTCAAAAGGACATGATTTTTCTGAGTGTTTATTTCAGAAAGTTAGAGTTGGATGACTGCAAATAAAACTAATAATATATTAATACATAATGTTAAAAATATACAGTTGGTCATTCTTTTTCCTATTCTACCACAGCTAACTGACTGGAAGTCATTCTTAGTAACTACTACTAACATAAGACCCTCATTAATAAGTGAAGATATATAGGAAAATCCATAATATATCTAAAAAACATCAAAGATAAAATGATGATTAATAAAAATAAAGTGACATCTTAGTTCGTATAAGAAACAGGATGACTATGAAAGCAAAGCCCACGATCATGTACAGGCCATGGAAGCCTGTGGCTGTCACGAGTGTTGACTTCTCCTTCATCTGAGGTTGTAAAAAGTGCTTTGTATAATCCTGAGGTTTGCAGCTATTGTAACCTCCTGAAGAGACTGCAATAAAAACACTTTCTAGAATATCCTGACAATTTCCATCTACCAGGCTATGGTGAGCTCAAGCAATACATACTTCAGAGGACAGAAGACAGGCATGTTGGGAAGTGGGAATGACTTCTACTGCACTTAGGGAGAAAGGGCATGTTGCTACTCAGCCTAGTACAAGTGTAGAAGCAACACCTCAGTGATTAAACCTTAAAGACTCTATAAAAATGATAACAACTGGTAGGAATAAACCTTCAGAAGTGCCTTCTCAGACCTCCCATCATAAGCACAAGCATAATAAAAACACTGAGCTTTCACGGTCTCACACAAAATTATGACAATGGCCGGAGAGGCTCCTAAAAGACATCAGGGCTGGGATTTACTGTAGGATGCACATCGGTTGAGTGCATCGCTATGTGTTATGAAATATGTGTTATTGACAGGGTGAAGGCATATTCTTAAATAACACAGCCAATAACACTACAAATTCAAGGAACAAGGCTACAATGACAATACCTAATTTCATGATGGTTACTACTTGGTAGGGCTAGGATTGCTTCTCCCATTAAGTACTTAAATGGCCAGCTGTGATATTAGCCATTAGTTTCTCACTGTAATTCTCACTTAGAAACCGAACCTAATACTTTCCATGTTCACTAGCACAAGAATAGTGAAGATCCTTGTAGAGGACAGTCAGACAGTCATGCTTCTGTTTTATCACAGAAGCTGCTTATGACCAGTCCTGCTCACAGACAGATTGCTAATTCCAAATTTATAGACAGTTATGCAGATATTCTTTACTAACTGAACCACCAGGGAAGCCCTAATAGCTCAGTTGGTAAAGAACCTGCCTGCAATGCAGGAGACCCTGGTTTGATTCCTGGGTCAGGAAGATCCCCTGGGGAAGGGATAGGCTACTCACTCCAGTATTCTGGCCTAGAGAATTCCATGGACTGTATAGTCCATGGGGTCACAAAGAGTCAGGCATGACTGAGCTACTTGCACTGTCACATGCAGATATTATTTTTTTAAAAATGTGGTAACAGATCTAGTACCTTTGTCAAGCTAATGAATGAGTAATATAAATATGAATAATCAACTTCGTCCTTCATAGTTATTACCATCCGATATTTGCTTTGAGAGGAGTTGAACTACTCATTGTTAAAGAGAAATGATCCTTTCCTCTCTGAAACATTGGTGAATCATTCAGTTGGGTGTGGTGAATAAAATACTTAAGGATCTAATACATAAAAATGCAATAGGCAAAGCAATAGATTTTTCGCTCCCGTTCTCAAAGGATGGAATATTTTGTATTTGCCCTGATTTTATGTCTTGACTTCATGTACAATTGTATATTGATATTTTTAGTTGAAATAAAATGCTGCTAAGTTGCTTCAGTCGTGTTTGACTCTGTGTGACCCCATAGAAGACAGCCCACTAGGCTCTTCTGTCCCTGGGATTCTCCATGCAAGAACACTGGAGTGGGTTGCCATTTCCTTCTCCAATGCATGAAAGTGAAAAGTGAAAGTGAAGTAACTCAGTCGTGCCCGACTCTTAGCGACCCCATGGACTGCAGCCTACCAGGCTCCTCTGTCCATGGGATTTTCCAGGCAGGAATATTGGAGTGGGGTGCCATTGCCTTCTCCATGAAATAGGACTAAAAATATTGATATAATACTAATAAATCATGTTGGTATGTGTGGTTGTCACACATGATTCACAGGAGATTTAAATTCACAGTTGTCAATGTAAAGGAGTAATGCTATTTAGCTTCTTCATGAATCTATACCATGAATGAAGAGCTTTCTCAACGTATTTCACTGAGGAAACTACAAGGATGATAGGCATAATACTATGCTTCAACTCATGGATTTCTAAGCATTGCTCACAACACAGATCTGATTTTCAACATTAGGGTTCTTTCAGTGTCCTTGAACAGCATTTGTTTTTCTGTTCAGTTCAGTTCAGTTGCTCAGTCGTGTCCAACTCTTTGCGACCCCATGATCCGCAGCATGCCAGGCCTCCCTGTCCATCACCAACTCCCAGAGTTTACCCAAACTCGTGTCCATTGAGTTGGTGATGCCATCCAACCATCTCATCCTCTGTCGTCCCCTTCTCCTCCTGCATTCAATCTTTCCCAATATCAGGGTCTTTTCAAATGAGTCAGCTCTTCACATTAGGTGGCCAAAATATTGGAGTTTCAGCTTCAACATCAGTCCTTCCAATGAACACCCAGAACTGATTTCCTTTAGGATAGACTGGTTGGATTTCCTTGCAGTCCAAGGGACTCTCAAGAGTCTTCTCCAACACCACAGTTCAAAAGCATCCATTCTTCTGCGCTCAGCTTTCTTTATGGTCCAACTATATATTCTGTATACAGAAGAAAAAAACTCATGAGTATAAAACTTAATCACATAAAACGAGTATATGAATTGTTATCTTCCCGACCCAGGGATCAAACCCACATCACTTCCATCTCCTGCACTGGTAGGCAGATTATTTACCGACTGTGCCACCTAGGAATCAATATACATTTCAAGAACCACTGCCATCCACTTCTCCTGTTCATGACCAAAGTAGGAGAAAGAACATTGGAAGAAGTACTCGTAAGCGTATTGTTTAGTCAAGGAACTGTTATGTTGGGTACTCCAGTTATTACTGGGACAAGTCAGTTCCTCCAATGATGATGGGTATAACTGAAAAATTGTTACAAATTCATGGGATGTGATGTCTACATGATAAATGTGTTCCTCTTATGCTATTGCTTCAGGTATGCCTACTTCAGCATGAAGGACTGCACTTAAAGGGATGCCTACTATTCCAGCTCAAGCAACAGATAGTGAAGTGTAGATCATTGTCCTTTGTTGAAAATAATCAGCAGTTTGTTAACATATGTAACATGCCAGAGCAAGCCTTGGGATGGAACTCTAAAAACAGGTTAGGCCCTCTTTTTGCCAAGCCCTGCAATAAAATATAAATCAAAAAAAGAAAAATAGCAATGCTTTTGTCAGGACTTCCTCACCTTTTCTTTCTGGATGGCAGGAAGCAGACATTGAGGCCAGGTGACTGCAGGATTTAATTGTGAGCTAACATTGGGTGGGGTGGAAGCTCATCACTCTAGTAAGAATGTGGCTCAATTAAACCATTGGACTTTCATTCACTTCATGTACATAGAGTTCTATAATCCTTCATTAAGGAATTAAATAAGTTATACTTCCTTATACCTTCACAATCTCTTGGTTTACACGAATGTAAATTCCTAGTCCAGCACTTATACAATGAGTATCACAGGTAGTAATAGTGCATAAGTGATGATGATCAATGACGGGAAGTTTATTTATTCTCTGTTTGAATTCTCTATTTTTACATAATCAAGCAGTGAAATATACTTACAGATGTGAATATTTTAGTGGCATGTATAAATACATGTTGACTAGTGTTATGATAACTCATAGTGTTGGCACAATAATTATCATGGTATTATGTCTTTTTCATATATTCCTTTTGAGATTCTGTTCCATTATATGTTATCATAAGATATTCAATACAGTTTCCTAAACTATACAGTAGGTCCTTGTGGTTTCTTTCATATATAGTACTATGTATTTGTTAATAATTCAAATACAAACTGATACGCAAATATTCATAACGACATTATTCACAATAGCCCAAAGGTAGAACCCATTCAAGTGTCCATCGGTGGGTGAATGAATATGCAACACAAGGTATATTCAAAAGCTTGAACAGTATTCTACCATACTGAAATGGTATGAAATGGTCTTAAATGGTTCTGCCACTGTGTAAGACATTACAGAAATTACTCCAAAACTAACACATGGAATGAACATATATTTCAATTCTAAATCATGCTATGTACCCAAAAGGTTTGGAAAAAGGGGCTGAAAAATTGCATATTTCTGCAGTCATATTCATAATAGCATGAGTCACACTGGCCAACAAACAGAAGCAATCTAAGTGTCCATGGACAGCCAATTCCATAAACAAACTGTGGTATACACACAATGGAATATGATTCAGCCCTTCAAAGATGGTAATTCTGACAATGCTACAATCTGGATTAACCTTAGGGTCATTATATTAAGTGAAATACACCAGACCAAAAAAGGACAAACGTTCTGTGATTCCGCTAGTATGAGATATCCAAACAAGTCAAATCCAAAGCCAGAAAAAGCAGAAAGTGATTCCCAGGGAACAAAGACAGTTCATGCTTCATGGAACACACCCAGTTTCCTTTAGGGAAACTGACTTCCCATGATATCTCCAAAACCAATTATACAAATAATTGGAAGCCATATCTAATCAAATGAATGTAGACATAATTTTACAATTTACACCAACCTCACTCAAACTTCTCAATGGACAAAAGGCAAAACTGTATCTATGGTACCTCAGCTTTGCTTAAAACTGTATCTACAGTACCTCAGTTTTGCTTATGAAATTTAACCAAAAAAAAAAAAACAAAACACTAAAGTCTATCCAAAAAAGGATATAAAATTTATGACATGAACTTTAAAAAATTATGAATTTAAACTGTGAAAAACCCTATTCACAAAACTTACACACAAGCCACAGAAAAATACATTTACAAAATACATATTTGATAAAGGATTGTACTCCAACTATACCAAAAAATCTGGAACAAACAACCTCATTAAAAATGTATAAATCTGAATGCCTTGCCAAAGAAAATATACAGATAGTAAATAAGCATATCAAAAATACTCAAAATCATATATCATTAGGAAATTACAAACTAAAACAACAGTGAAGTAGCACTGCACACCTATTAGATCCAGTAAACTAAAAAAAAGCGGAGGGGGCGGGGCTTCTCTGGTGGCTCGGTGGTAGACTCTGCCTGACAATGCAAGATACTCAAGTTCGATCCCTTACTCAGGAAGATCCCACATGCCAGAGAAACTTAGCTGGATTTTTCCACAGCTAAACAAGGCTCACCAGTGACCTGAACACTACATGTTTAGCACTTAGTAAACAGCTTTGAAAAAGTATCCAGACAAAAACTATCACACAACAGCAGCTCTACTTGTAACAGCTAAATATCAGGATGTCTTTGGTAGATGACTGTGTAAGCAAATTGGGATACATCCAAAGTGAAGGGAAGAAAATGCTACTGCAAAATATACCTCTTAAGCATGAGAATTAGTTGGACCTAATTAACTTTTTTTTTTAAAGAGGACACATGATCATCTCTGAAACCCAAGTTCAAGACGGCTCTTCTGTGAGTCACATTTACAAGAGAAATCTCATTTCAAAGGAATCCTTGGTATATACCAGATAGAAGGATGACAGTCTTGTGAAACTCCTTTTTTTTTCAATCAGTAAGGAAAGCTAAGATGTAAATCTGTACAACAACCATACCCTTCCTTTCCTTTGGTTTTATTTTTTTTTTTATTTGGCTGCGCCAGGTCAACCTTCATTGAGGCAAGCCAGATATTTAGCTACAGCATGCAAACTCTTCATTGCGGCATGGGAAATCTAGTTCTTGGATCAGGGATTGAACTTGGGCCTCCTTCTTTGGGAGTGTCCAGTCTTAGCCACTGGACCACCAGGAAGCCCGGGTTCTGTTTTTAGATGAAGATGCTATCTAAGGTGCTATCTTGGGCCATTTCAGTCACTGACTCAGTTTCCTGAGTTTCTCCAAAGCATGCACAAGGTACACATTATTAAACTGGTTTGCAAAAGAAGTAAAGGTAGTTCATACTACAACACTCTATGCTTACAAATATCTAAATGGTAAATGGCATGTTATTTATTTTTAATTACTATGGGGAAAAAAAAGAATGCAGGAGTCATGCATATTACAACATGAATAAACATTAAAACCCTCTTTAGAGAAAAAAAATCCATATAAAAAAGCCCACCCAGATCCCATATTCACCGGGTCTGCTTTAAATCCATCAAGTTGGTCCAAATAACTGAAAATCTCAATAACACTCTAAAGCCCTTTCCTCTCGAAGTAGGCCCCAGGTCCCCTTGGGGAGGGGGTTGGGCCCTCTTCCCTCCACACTGCCAAAGGGTGGAGCAAAGCTAGCTCTTTCAGAGGTACAAAAAGAGCAATTGGATGGATTTTCAAGCTCTTGTTGGGCTGCAACAATTCAGGGCCCACTCGAGTGAAACAGGCACCCTGTGGCCCCTAGGTAGGATATGCAGGTTCACACCCAGGATGTGTTCCCATCAAAGCCAAGAATTTTCTGACAGACCTAGGCTTACTAGAGCTGTCCTACAGAGCAAAGGGGACGGAAGAGATGTGTGGAGGTGGGTCTGCCTTTCCGTGTGAATGTGGGGCTACTACTCCCCATGGTCCCAAGTTCAGGGATAACTGCCCCTAAGAAAGGAACTACAAGAAGCACTTTGCCAGGAGGCTGGCACTAGAGCTTTATTATTGCTTAATAATTGCTTTAGATTTCTTGTTGGTTAGTCATGATCTGTGCCATTCCTCACACCATACTTGTGTCATTGAAACAGGGAAGCTGAGACGGACAATACATGCCTTCTGGCAAAGCTACTTCACTCTGTAATAAATTTGATCCTCATGGTCTATATGGGATTTGTGCTTGGCTTGGGTTGGAATTCTTGGTTCAATAAACCTTAGAGGGTTTATTAACTGTTCATGTTTTTGTCCTAGTGGTCATGATGCTGGTTCTTTGCATCTATCTGGGACCCAAATGCTTCTGAACAGCCACTTTCTTGTCAGGTGATCAACATGATGATACAACAGGAAGGTAAGGGAAAATCAAGTCCAAACAACCATGGCATATTACCTCACATTTGTTAGAATGACTCTTATTTAAAAAAAAGACAATCAACAGGGACTTCCCTGGTGGTCCAGTGGTTAAGACTCCATGCTTCCAGAATACAAGGGATATGAGATTGGTCACTGGTCTGGGAATTAAGATTCCACATACTCCCTCAGCATGACCAAATAAATAAACACTGAAAGTAAATAAATATAATCCACCCATTAAAAAAAATACCTCACAATATAGTTAGCCATGGAGATGACTGAACAATCAGCCTCTAAGCGGTGAAGGCCGGAATTTCTAAAGTTCCTTGTATTCATCAACTTTCAAGCAAAAAAATGAACAAAAGAGAGGAACTGAGAGACTGAATATGCAAACAGACAACGGCCAGCCCATGAATAACCAAAGAACTGGAGTTCCCGTAACCTCTGCAGTCACCAGCCCAAAATGGTCAGGATTTTGTCAATGACTGCCAGCTTCCCTGTTTTATTTTGCCCCAATTTCCAACTTGAAACTGCCCAAAGAAAGCCAAATATATTCTCCAAGTGAATCACCTAAGATGCTGTTTCTAGTTACTTTAGTGCCTTCAGCCTCCTCATGCCAATAGCCTCCACAGTATACCTGAAGCCTCCCCCACTATTTTTTTTTCCTGTAAAGCTTTCTACCTCCTCTGCCTGCCTTTGAGTCTCTGCCATAAGCAAGAAGATGGTGGCCTCTTCCTTTGCAATAGCAAGTGCAGAATAAATAAACCCTGCATGTTCTCTTTTGGGTGGTCTTATTTCTACAAAGCTATATGGATGATTCAGCTCTCTTAAAAAGTACAATTTTCCATGGTGGTCCAGTGTTTATGACTCCATGCTTCTATTGCAGGGGGCATGGGTTCAATCCCTGGTTGGGGAACTAAGATCCTGCAAACAGCACAGACAAAAAAAAAAATTCTATTTTTTGCCATAACACTTCTTTTAATTTCTTTCAATGACTGTCCTTTGAGAAACTGCAATCTTTCCCTCTTCTGTGTCATTCCTGACATTAAAAATTGTTTCCTATGGGCACTTTCCTGTTGGTCCAGTGGCTAAGACTCCACACTAAATAAACCCATACACACACACACACACACACACACACATATATATATATATATATATATTTGTTTCCTGTAATCTTCTTTATTAATATGTTCATGAAGTCCTCCAACTGCTTTACCCTGGAGTTCTGAAAAATCCAAGAACTTTGGCTTCTCACGTCCTGTGGCCAGAGAGTCTCAAGGAAAAATTTCAATTTTTAAAATTAAAGTTTTAAAAATTTTTTAGTTTAAAAATTTTAAAAAAGTTTTAAAAATTTCAAGTTTAAAAATTTTTTTTAAAACTCCCAGAAAAAAACGGTACAAGACATGGAGCAAGTCACTTGCTTTTGTTGAGAGGAGCTCCTAAGGGCAGAGTCTGTGACAAGGCATATATGGGCTCCCTGAAGTCCTTCAAAGTCCCTTGCCTCCGGTAGCAAGAGGCAGCCTTATGTTCTTTTCTTCTGGGCTATGTGTGTGCAGTTGCTCAGTCGTGTCCAACTCTCTGCACCCCCATGGAGCCCGCCAGGCTCCTCTGTCCATGGGATTTCCCAGGCAAGAACACTGGAGACCCAACCCAGGGATCGAACCCATCTCTTGCACCTTCTGCATTGGCAGGCGGATTCTTTTCCACTGTGCCACCTGGGGCTAGATCCTTCCCAACCCACAAGAATGACCTTCCTCTATGGGAAAATGAAAAGTGCAGAAAAGGACTGGACCACAGGTGAAAACCAAGTGCAGCCTGAAAGAGTACCATTGACAAAACTGACATCAATAAAAATAGGGATATAAAAAATGAACTTTGCATTTTTATTCAAAAAACTGATGGTCTGCATGATAAATACAGTCTGTGTCTGAAGCATCAAAAATTTTTTTTCTTGAAAAATGATTTTTTCCCTCTTAGTTTTAGAATGCACTTACCTCGACTCCCCACACCAATTTTGAACTTGAACTGCGCAGTGTCATCTGAAAGGATGCAGGATCATGGTCTCTCCTGGGGTGATACATAAGTGCTGTGGTCACACTGATTGGTGGTCTCTGGTCACGGCTCCCTCCATGTGCCTGGCCCAGTTCCTGTGACACTGATGTCCCTGAAGCTGACACAGTGAGACAACCTCCCAGTCCCAGCCCCCCTGAGAGATCACCATTCACCAGGTCCTGTGACTTAGCACATTCCAGAAACTTCTGAAAAAATATCTTGTCACTTGATACAGCAATTGAAATCTGAGTTGCACAGATTAACGGATTTCTTTCAAGCATTCACATACATCCCTCATTAATTCTGGGAGTGAAGCTTATCCTCCCAGCTGTTAGTTAACACAGCCACCCAGCCAGCCTCTTCTGCAGGCACAGCACCATACTCCACAGTGAAAAACTCTCTACATACAGGTTCTGGTTTCTCCTGATCTCAGC
Organism: Cervus elaphus; assembly: GCF_910594005.1. Classification (NCBI taxonomy): domain Eukaryota; kingdom Metazoa; phylum Chordata; class Mammalia; order Artiodactyla; family Cervidae; genus Cervus; species Cervus elaphus. Next base: position 17,700 of record NW_025316759.1, read on the forward strand.
CAAGAATTATTCATGTGAATCCCAACTCCCTAAAGATGTGGGAAACTCTACAAAGTTCTTTTAATTATTAAAAAAAAAAAAAAAAAAAACTTTGGCTGTGCTGGGTGGCATGTGGGGGATCTTAGTTCCCTGACCAGGGATCGAACTAATGACCCCTGCTGTGGAAGCACAGAGTCTTAACTACCAGACTGCCAGGGAAGTTCCTATAAAGTTCTAGTGAGCCTGCCAAGGTTGTTTCCATGGAGAAGGGATGGAGTGGGGCAGGCAACCTGAGTGGATGGTGCTTTCTGGATGTATAGGCCCACCCAGAGGGTAAGCACCACGTGCAAATTCACGTGGAAGGGAGGGTGTGCCCCACTGTGGCACATGCCCTTCAGAGCATGTCTTTCCAGGGACACAGAGATAAGGATTTCTTCTGCACTTTCTAGAATCACCCTAAATACCACCATCCAAATACCCCACATATAAACATGCTCAAAGGAGAAGAAGGAAATATCCACTCCTCTGCCTGGAAAAATGCTCTGTTTCTAGTGGGGGAAACTCTGCTTTCCCTTTTATGTTAAGCGTTTGTCCGAGACATGTTCTCAGATATTATATTCAAATACCTGCTCAGTTGCTCAGTCGTGTGTCTGACTTTTGTGATGCCATGGACTGTAGCCCACCAGGCTCCTCTGTCCATAGAATTTTCCAGGCAAGAATACTGGAACAGGTAACCATTCCCTCCTCCAATATTCAACTACATTTCTAGCCAAATAAGCTGACCTTGTGGCTAAGCAATCCTGTGTGGAGCTTGGTGGAGAATGTGCCTTTTCAGAAAAATAAACCACACATACACACACACACTACTAATGGAAGGTTTCTCCTCTTGAAAAAGGAGTTTTTCATATTTTAGTATTAGCTTTTTTCAACACGGGTTTCTAAACATTCAGAGGCAAACAACTGAGTCTAGAAATTACATTCATTTCCCATCCCTGAGGTCTAGATTGAAGGAGGCACTAAGGGCTAGGAGCTGGAGCACTATGGGCCTGGGGCAGCCCCTGGGTGACTTACGCACCTGACTATGTGTACACGTGTGCACCCAAGGCCCTCAGTATCCAGTGCACAATGTAACCACAAATCAGACTTACGTTGCTAATAACTTGTGTTTCCCTACTGACCCACCATCTGCTCCTTGCCAGATTTCTGAGGAGCTCATAGCATCCCTGCATAACCCAACAGGAAGTCATAAACAGAAGCATTTAGTATTTTAGATTTCATAGTGGTTCAGAGCAAAGTTTTTCCTCCAATGGACCTTCAGTCATGACAATGCATTTTACAGTCTCTCTCACAACTGTCCAACTCCAGCTTCAAGAAACAAACAGCAAATTACTAGACAAGAGCAAATACCTGCTCTGTTTTAGGGAAGGAATCCTTTGAGTGGCAGAACGAGCTTAGTTTTCACAATTACTATAAATGTGGCTGTTCATGTACATATTATACAAGACAAGTCAATAACATCACCAAGAGCCCCCACAGTCCTTCGATCAGTCTTACTTCCCCAGTGGTCACCACAATAGATCCCCTTGTGATATCTTACTCTTTATATGGAAACTTTAAAATCAGAAACCTAATGTTTCCAACCAGAAGGTTAAAAAGAGAAAAGAAGTTTACACACTGTATGATACATGATTTTATTTACATAACTGAAATGATTTTCTTAGTCACCTTGACTACAAAAGCAAATTGACACAGTATGATTTAATAACCTTTCATAAACAGATTTAACAAATTTTAAAACAGTAATACTCAGTAATACTTAAATACTTAGTAACTTCTGTGTATATGCATATGAAAATTGTCTGATAGACTAACAAGTATGAGTACCTGGATAACTCAGGAACAGACAATTAGGTTATGAGTCAAGGGTTAACTCCCCAGCACTGGGTCAGCCAGTTAGACTTGGAGTTCTCCCCCTGCTGAGGACAAATCTGCTACAGCCTCTCACACTGAGTAGGCATTTTTAATAACTTGAGAAAGTTTCTCCCTACTTCTGCATTTAACAAGACTATCATCAAGTACATCTGAAACCCACAAGTTTACTACCATGACTAGATATCTGTAAAAGAACTTATCACAGTGCGTCTGAACAATGGCCCAAACTAAAGCCATGCTACATCTGCAGTTAAGTGTTTTTCCAGTGCTCTCCCTGGGTGTGTACACACACACGTGCGTGCACACACAGATGCGCATGCACACACACACACACACACAGCTCTTCCACAAAACTCATCCAATTCTTCTTGGCCACAAAAATGCCATAATTTTTACCACTTTACCACTTTGGTGAAATGGCTATAAAAGCCAGCATTCTCATGAGACATCATTAGGTTCTTTCACAGTGCTTTAAGTATGAAGACCAGGCAGTATTTTGGTAACTGACCCTCTCCTGCAAAGTGACAGCATTGGGACAGAAAGAAGAGCCACCAGGACTTCCTGAAAGCCACCCCCACAGGATGGGAGGAGTGCTGAGTGTCTGTGACCACAAACAAGCAGTGAAGAATGACAAGAAGCTTATGAGTCATGGTCAGAACCTAAGAACAAAAATGTCTGGCCATAGCAGCATTACGTTACAGACACAGCAAGAGTGGACACATGTACCTTTTCACACAAGCTCTGTAAGAGCCAAAACCCTGTCGTTTCCCCATCAGAACTGTCATCAGAGGTGTCACAGTCCTTGGTCATTTGTCGACACTACTTCTAACCTAACTAGCTGAGACTGAGCACAAGTCCCAACCATGAATGTGTGAGATGAGCCCCTGCCACTTTGGGGCACTGGATGGGTGGGTACTGAAGGCTGTGGTGGGGTAGGCTGGGGAGTTCACGGCAGCCAAGTCTCTGTGGTCAGCAATACTTGGATATGAGTCCACTCCACTCCAAGGCCCCCTCCTCCATACACTTCTCATCACAGGGGTGTGATCTCTCAGCCAGGTGGACAGATATATCCTAGAAGCCCCCTCCCCTCACACCACCTACCTACATACCAAATGTGGCATCACGTCTCTCCATTGTGCTAAACCTAAGGATCATTTTAATCATAATAAGAATCAAATGTCTTCCTAAGAAGAGGTTACATGATTTAAAAAGAAACAAAACAGGATATTGAAGGTTGCGGCGAGGCCTGTCCAGAAGTCCCCTCTTCCCCTCCAGCCTTGGTCGGGCTTTGACATCCCTATGCAGCCTGGCCGTGCTCTTGTTTTGAACAAGGACATGTTTAAATCATGTGACCTTGTTTGGAGGCAACCAGAAAAAAGTCAAACAGTTCAGGTAGTGAGTGAGGGACCGATACGTGTGAGCGCGGAGTGCGTGGTGCTCACGGATGCACCGGTTGGGTGCTGCGGAGGGCTGAAGAAGGAACACCTACACCGTCCAGTGTGCTACATCTGCTGGGTGGCAAGACCGCCAGCCAGTGTGAAATGTGCAAATAGGGGCCGGCAGATCTGTTCTCAGCATATTTCTTCCCCTCGAAAGTCCATTACTTTTCACAAAGAAATGTTAACTATCAAACGCGTCCATTAATTGTGCCGCTGAGGGTGAAACCATCCAGTTAGCATATACACTATCATTTGCATATCTCGGGACACCCAGTGTTGGTGCCAGCGGCTCTTGTGGGTGGTACAGGACTCTCTTCAGGCCAGTTCGGGTCTGACATGCCTAAAAATGAAAACAGATCATTTGTTCTGTGCTGAAGAACCCAAACTTCATGTCCAGACAGTAAGGCCTTGGCAAAACTCCCTTTGAGGTTCAAACCAAACTTCTGGTTTCTGGGCCAACTGCCTGCAGGGTTTCATGCTCCAGGTTTCCAAAACATGTTTGGGAGAAGGGGGGAACATCACATGTTCTCTTGGTAACTGTAGCTTACCAGAAACTACCAATTTTGACTTTTATAAGCTTCAGACTCTCAAATCTGATCAATCTCTGGTGACCTGTTTAACTCTTTCTGTAAGGCAGCATAATGCAACAGCACCTTGTAGTACTGCCTGGATATACAGTGCTCTAACGTAAAGGAGCCTACTTGTCTTCCATCCCAGCCTACTACGGAGGAGAGGATCTTTCCAAATCAAGGGTGCACGCAGCCCAGTCCCACAGCATTGACGGGACAAATGGCAAGGAACACTAGCCAGCAAGGAATCAATGACCCAGGAGGCATGCGAAAGGAACAACCTCGGCTGAAAAAGGCTTGAGACTCCAAGAGTTCAAAACACTCCATGATGAAGTTAGGAAATAGGAAAAAAATTTCAAGTATTAAAGACAGAAGAAGGAGTTTTGGCAAGAACCATATTTACTGTCCATTGCAAGACCACAGCACCACAGACTACGTTCTTTCAAAAAGCATTTTGCTCCAGCTTTTAGCACTGACTTCATAAGTGACAACTGTCATGACAGTGTGTGATACAAAGGATGTGAAAACAGTACTCTGTGTGTGTCCCTCCCGCCGATGGCGGTCCCCAGCACCGGGTGGCCTCCAAGCCGCCCCCCTCCACTCACCCAGACAGAGCCTGGGGGGCTGCTGGCTGTGTTTTCAGTGCAGGCAGGGTAGTTCTGGTTCTGCCTTTCTAGATTAAATGCCTCCCCAGGTCAGGAAAATGTACCCCAGTAGTTAAATTAGAAGTACTATGACTAAATCCCCACCCGGGAAATGACTGAGTCATCATTTTTCAATATCCCCTGAGAGTTCTGCCCCGCCCTCTCCTCTATCATCTTAAGCTGCTGGGCAATGTGATCATCACACATATTTTCACATCCTTTAAAAAAAACATAGTTTTAAAAAAAAATGCCTGAATGTAAATGGATGCAAAGTCAGACATTTACAAACAAAAAGGTTCAGAGCAGACTTTGGTTTCATTCAAACCAGAAACACTCTTAAAAAGCATTACAGAGAGTAAGGACAGTGCAGAGAGCAGGAACAACGTGGCTAGAATCTAGTAAATGCATGTGAAATTCTACCATAGAGTTTGTTTTCAATCCACGTGGAGGGGAGGGTGCGAGGGAGGGGAACATTATTACAGTCCCCCAGGGGTGTCTCCTCCTCTGACAGGCCATCATCATACAGCAGTGAGTCAGATGGGGTGGACACGGCCAGGTCCAAGTAGTCCTGGAAGGGAGAGAGACCTGGTCACTCCTGGAGCAGGCCATTGCTGGACATGCCCACCCCGCCCCACCCCCGCCCTGCCTGATAGCAGAAGCCCCAGCCAAGTCTCACCCCGCACCTATCAACCTCTCGCCAGATCTGAGCCCCTGGCCAGGTCTGTCAGCATGAGTTCCCCCAGCCTCTGGTCCTCATCACAGAAAATCACCTCTTGGAGGCAGAAATGTGTTCCCTCATTGTTCTGGTCCTCTCTCTGCAGCGCTAGGGGCACCAGGCCCAGCACTGGAGAACAGGCCTGTTTATAAAACCTGAGGCTCCGGGATTGCAGTCCAGTGACTCATGTGGGAAGGCCAAGACACATTCCCCATCTGCTCCACACTTTCTGGCTTCCCTTCAGGCACTCCTGCCATCTCCAATATCAAGTCAGGACCAAGAAATCTGAGTCATCGGTGTGGGTTTTGCATAAGATGCTGCTAGAGGCTTCAGCTCCCAAGCAGGATGATTTGTGAGGACCGGCTACTTCCACTGCCCTGGTTAAAGGTGTCAAGAATGCTTCCAGTGTGTTTCTGGCTGGTTCTCAGCACTGTTCTAGGAAAGCTGTCTGTAGGCATCAGCTATTACCTCTGTTTAGGGCAAATCATAGGATGTGCCCAAATGATACACCAAGGTTGGGTTTTATTCCAAGGGGCCCAGTCCATGCATCTTGCCTTCCATGTTTGGAGAAATGACAACTTTCAGTAACTGTATCAATTTAAGGATGAAACCACCAGAGGGCAAGCAAGGTCTGTGTCTATTTTCTTTACTTGCATCCCCAGCATCTAAGGCAGAATACAGGAGGCAGCCCATTGCCCAATCAATATTAGTGAAAACTGTGTTGATTTCCTCTGTCACCTAGAGTTGTAAACTGGAGGCACACAGATATGTTGTTTGGCCCACACTGAGCTTTTGGAAATTGCTATAAAAACTGGGAAACATAAACATCCCTTAAAAAGCCCTGGCATGCTGGCACTCTTATTCCTACAGGTTACATTGTCTATGGTAAGAGGTCCTTCAGAGCCAGCTGGGAGGCTACTATTTGTCACAGTTTCCACTGCTCCCTTCACTTCCCACCCCTAGCCAGACCCTTCATAGAATCTGAATTTAGGACACATTCATTCCAACTTTACTTCCTCAAGTTCCATTATTGAAAATAATTTTGTTTGGCTTTGGCATATCTTCTTCCCACCCCTGTCTGTGGAGGGCTCTTCCTAAGTGTCAAGGTAAAAATCCTGGTTTCTCCCTAATTTCAAGAAGTCCAAGAGGTCTGGATTAAGGATAAAGGTTCGTGCCCGCGCCCCCCCCCCCGCCCCCAATCTGCCCTGCCCCCTACCAGGAGACGACATGACCATCTCACTCTGCACAGCCGCACTCTGCCTTTGTATGGGGAATTCCATGAACTGGGGTGAGGGAAGTGGCACCAGGGATTGGCTCCGGGTACTCACTCTGCTCTTAACCATCATCTTATCTAGGTCTTTGCTGATGTCGGCAAACACTGGCCTCTTGTCTGGTTCCCGCTTCCAGCACTGCAGCATTAGACTGTACCTGGTGAGACAAACAGGTGGGTGGTGACAATCCAGCAAGGATTGCCCAGTCACAACCACCACACCCAGTACAGTGCACCTGGGCCCCAGAGGCTCTGGTCCAAAATCCCAAAGCTGTTCCTGTGTCACTGACATCCTTCTCTGAGTTGGGCCAGGGTATGATGGGTCAGCAGGGGCTCACAGTGTCTGGCGCTGTGGTCCAGCCATGCTTGTTATGGCAGCTAACGCAGAAATGCCAGTCCTTAAAACTCTTATGAAGGATGAACTGTGTATGAACACAAAAACCTGCCAAGCACACTCTGTCTTGCACCTCCCTCCCTCCCTCCCCTGGGGCTCTGGCAGGGCTGCAGGGGCCACCTTGTGGGTGAGTGCTGGGCCTGTGCCTGCCAGTCTAGGGTGCCCAGGGAGGCAGCACCTACTCACCCTTGCACTCCCACAGCCCTGAGCCAGGCACATGGCAGGTGCATGACAGACTTTGGAGAATGAATGGACCAGTGTGTGTCTAACTATGGACGACCCCCCTCTCATGTGTTCTCAACCTGTTCTCCAAGGATCATCTGATGGAACCACCATTTGATGAGAAGATTCTGGTGCCCTCGAGCTGAAGTCCAGGTGCCATCTGCCTGCTCTTTGCCTGCCTTGGTGTCTCCACTTGGGCGCTCCCCTGTATGTACCCCTGGGGCCATTCTGAATTACCTGCCCCTCCCCAAGCATCCTGGGACAGGTCTCTAGCCTTAGATTGAAGCTGCTCCCTCATCCTTCCACCACCTCTCCTGGGGTCCTGCTCCCCCTCAGCTTGTAAGTCCCCCCAAGAGGCCCACCCAGCCCCCAGTGGAATCTGGGTCCCCAGCATCTGCCATCATGCCCAAGGGTGGTTCTCTGTCATCTGTGCCTTTGTCTTAGCCCGTCGCTTCCAGCTGCCCAGCTCGCCTGGGGCTGGCACCCAGGGCTGCCCAGCAGTGGGAAAGGATGAGTGTGCATGACCCCACCCCTCCAAAACCTGGAGTGTCAGTGTCTGGGGAGGCTGGACCAGAGAAAGCATGCTCACATCTCCTCGCTGCAGTTGTCTGGCCTCTCCATCCGATAGCCTGTCTTCAGAAGGTTGAAGAGCCGCTCTGGAGGAATCCCAGGGTAGGGGTTGCCGCCCAGGGTCACAATCTCCCACAGCAGGACACCAAAGGACCACCTGCAGAACCAGAGGGCCAATGAGCGACTGCACTGAGTCTGTGGCATCCTCAGCGCCCCAGATATCCTCCCCCTGAGCAGCAACAGGACCCGAGTTCCCTGTACAGAGAGTGGTCCAAGTGCCCACAGTTTCAGCCTAGGCTGACCAGACAGATGGAAGTGGAATGGAGGCGGGACCAGGTGTCTGCCTGCCCTGCCCCAACCCCCTGGCAAGCTGCTGCCCAAGCTCAGCCCCCATATCCAAAAAGGGCAGGTGGCTGACCCCTGAGGTGAAGCTCTGTAGCATCAGAGACGGCATAGGGAATGCAAATGAGCACAGTGAAAAGCAGGTTGAACTGAGGCCACAGGGCACCAGGGCACTCTGCAAAACCCCTTCACCTTTTCTGTGTGCCTGGAAATTTTCATAAGATGTTAAAAGGAAAAAACACTGCAATGGGAAAATATCAACTGTGAGGGAAAATTTACTGTCAAGTGGGGACAAAATCATCAAAAAACAGCATTATCACACAAGCCCATTTACAGTAATAAAGAATGCCTGCATGCCACGGACAACTCTAGGCAAGGCCTGTGAGTGCTGGCCGTAGTTATTTAGGGATGGTGGGGCCCCATTGACTTTTAGTCTCTTCATTATGCTTTCCCCTGCATTTCCAGTTGTTTTACAGTCAACTTGGTAATCAGAACACAGCTGTTAAAACTGTTTAAGAATTGCCTTTTCACAGCCTACTTTATTTAAAACATGCAAGGCTGTTTACAGCAGAACATTTGGAAACAAGTCTGTTGTGGTTTTGAAAACAATTGAGAATGCAGTTGGACTTGGAAGACTGAGTTTTGGTCTTGGAGCAGTTTGGGTACCGGAAACCCATTCAAGGTCACTCCACCCTAAACCTGTCTCTGGGTGGGGACCAGTCTCCAGGGACCTGCTTGAAGCCCGCTCACACTCAGGCTCACAGAGAGGGAACTGTTCAGCTGGGACTGTGTGTCACTGAGATGTCCAAAGAGAGGGCAGGGGAGGTGGGGGAGGCAAGGGGGGCTGCAGCTATGGCTCACATCCTCATGCATTCCACCGTGGCACTCAGAACTACTGCCTGGGCCTTTGCCATTTGCTGTGTGAGTACACAAAGCTCCCCCATCCGCAGCCCCCCAGTTTGGGGAGGTCACTCTGGACGGCTGGAATGGGCTGACAGGGACTCAGGGCAACTCTGTTCCCCAGCGGAGCTGCCCAGACAGGTGCATACATGTAACCTCCACCCCAGGAAGGCAACACCCTGACTCACACATCACTCTGGGTGGTGTAGATATGATCAAAGAGGGACTCAATGGCCATCCACTTGACTGGGATCCGACCCTAAGGAAGGAGTGAAAGAAAGGCATTAATGTTGCTCTGAGATCCTAGGAACTGGTGTGTGTGGGGGACACATCTCAGGCTCTTTCAGCTCTTAGGGAACACTGAGTAATGACTCCAGTGTGTTCCTGGGTAGAGGCCAGCAGCCCAGCCTCACAGGTGCTGGAGTCCTAGCCCCGCCTTCCTAGGCTTGGCTGAGACCCGTGAGGGAGTCAGTCGGCCTGCCCACAGCTATACAAGGTGTGCTGGTCATGCACCACATCCCAAGGAATTGATGCTAAGTGCAAGCCAGGCCCCACTGTGGTCACTTCTCGGGAGATCAGGGGCACCGCACCCTGGGTGCTGCCCAGTGGGTAGGCTGGAAGCACTTCCATCAAGATCTCCCCTGATTTCTGAGGGTGAAGGGGTCTGGGAAGCCAACATCCAGTGTTTCCATTTTGGGAATTTCTGACACAAACGAACACACTAAAGGCCTTTCTAAGAAGCTCTGAGCGAAGAAATCAATGTGAGTGTCTTGAGTCTGATTTTTCCCTCTTATTTTATCCCAGGGCCCTTTTAGCATCCTCTGAAAGACTGTCCTCCACCATGGAGAGGCTGGAGTTCAACCTAACAAATCCTTTCTAATGCAACTTAAGAAATAGCTTTTTGGTACAAATAGATCAGCGGGCTTTCCTGGTGGCTCAGTGGTAAAGAATCCACCTGCAGTGCAGGAGATGCGGGTTTGATCCATGAGTCAGGAAGATACCCTGGAGGAGGAAATGGCAACCCACTCCAGTATTCTTGCCTGGGGAATTCCATAGACAGAGGATCCTGCTGGGCTACAGTCCATGGGTCGCAAAGAGTCAGACACGACTGATCGATTAAACAACAACAAACAGGTCAGCATCAAGGCACAATCAATTTAAAAAAAGGCATTTGCTTTGGATTTTAATGCATTTATTGTACTTCTTTTTTTTTTTTAAAGTACTATTTAGGATTCATACCCTACATGAAGTGTGACTGCTTCGAGGGTGTGTGTTTCTAACAATGCAACCTGCAGGCTGTGCTCTCAGGGGCCGAGCTTGGGCACCTTGTGCTTCCTTGCTGGGTGACACAGGGCCTTCCTGAGGACCAGTGCATCAACAGGAAGTTCCATCCAGCCCCCTCCACGGGGTAGGGAGCACCCCTCTCCACTTCCCCTTCAGCACTTCTAAGACGTGCTGTCACAACAGAAACCCCACAAGAAATCAAATGTCATCCTCACAGCCCCAGGAGCACCTGGGCTTCACTCGCCCCTCAGAGCAAAGCTGAAGTGTATGTCGTGGCTTTCTGTGTTTTTCTTTTTGAGCAGCATCTGTTCTGAATGCCAGCTTAGCTGTGTGTCTTGAGGGGGCCTGTGATCTTCCCTGTCTAGTCTGTCACAGGGAGGCTACTAGAAAGGGGTTGGGAGGATAGCAGCACCAAGAAAGTCAAGACCAATGTCACAGGGAAGGGGACCATACCAGGGAACCAGGTTTCCCAAGAAGGTCCCCAAACCACCTATTTTAGTGACTTGGAAAAAGCTTCCCAAATCTCTACACTGCAACTCTGGACTTTGTCTCCAGGATCCTCCTGATTGCCTTCCAAACTCACTTAGTCAGCCATTCCTAAGCCCTTGGACCAGGAGCATACCCTGCTGTAAAGTGGTTCAATCCTTTCTGTAAAGAATGACTAGCAAGCTTGAGTTTAATTCATTTCTTTTCCCCAAGCAAAGGACTAAAGTTACACAGAAAGTAAAACAGTGACCTTCACTCTGCAGCAGTGAGAGGAGCAACTGCAGACAAGAAGATTGTTATTTCTGCAGTGGTGGGTGACCTTTAGAAGTGATAGTGATGAAAAGTGAGAGAAGCTGCAGGAACCCCACTCCCAGCAGGGAGCTCCAAAACAGCACGTGTGGCTGTGAGGAAGAGAAGGAACAGGCTCAAGACTGAGTCCTGCTCTGGGTCTCTGGGGACCCAGGACTAGGAAAGAGTTCGGGGATGAGGACTGGAAGTTTGCACTCTAAAAACCCGCTTTACCTTCCTCAGATCAAAATCTGTCCCCACCCTGTGGGTTCCCTGACCATGCCCTCTGCCCTCAGGCCATCACACCCCAGAGCCTGGTACCTCGCTCCTCTTCACGTAGGAATCCTCTTCATAAACATCTCGGGACAGACCAAAATCTGAGATTTTCATCCTGTGGCCCTCGGCTACCAGGACGTTTCTGGCTGCCAAGTCCCGATGGACAAGCTGTGGAAAAGACAACAGCAGGGACCCCTGAACCCCGGGCCAATCTCTGGCGGAGGGGGCGCGGGGCTGGGGCGGCACGCACCTTCATCTCAGCCAGGTACTGCATCCCTTGTGAGATCTGCCAGGCAAAGGAGACAAGGTCGCCCATGGTCAGGGCCTGCTCCTCCAGGTTGTCCAGGTAACTGGAGTTGCGGCTGCCCCCGCTGCCCACGTAGCCAGGTCCCGCCTTGCGGCTCTCTCGGAGGAAGCCCCGCAGGGAGCCGTACTTGGCATACTCCAAGATGAGGAGCAGTGGCCCTAGGGGCAGAGCAGTAGGTACGTGGGCTGGCTGCTTAGGTGACCCTGGGCAGGCAGAAGTTGGGCCAGCACGGGGCAATCGCTTCCAGCAGCCTGAGGACTCAAGCCTCAGCTCCCTCTCACATCACTCTGCTCTCCACCTTGCAGCGCTGTTACTTCAGTCATGTCTGACTCTTTGTGACCCTATAGACTGTAGCCTGCCAAGCTCCTCTGTCCATGGGATTTTCCAGGCAAGAAGAGTGGAGTAGGTTGTCATGTCCCCCTCCAAGGGATCTTCCTGACTCAGGGATTGAACCCAAGTCTTTTACATCTCCTGCATTGGCAGGCAGGTTCTTTATCACTAGTGCCACTTGGGAAGCTCCTCCATCTTGCAGGGGCTTTGGATTCCAAAGCCAGCTGCCTGGACAGTTGACCACAACCTCTTTCCTGGGTGTCCAGGGCAAGCAGTCACTGCATTTGAAGCTGCCCTGGGAGATAACCACTGCTGCTCGGATGTCAGGAACTTTCTGTACCCCTGGTCTTGCCACAGTATGGCCTGGGGACAGCTGATGGAGGCAGAGGTTCTGGACTGCCCCTGGCCACCCTCTCCCTGCCCTGCCTGCTCTCAGGCCACAGTCCTCCCCGAGGCCCGGCCCTGAGTGCTACTGGTGCCCCTGCTGCTCTCTCCCTGTCGGCCTCCCATCTCCCTCACACACCCAATACACATGCACCCACATGCACATGCACACACACACACACACACACACACACACACACACAAAGTGGGAGGCCCCCAGGGTGGCAAAGCAGTTTTGGAAGACCAATAGAGCAAAATGCTCTTATGTGAAAAACGATCTGCCATTGCCTTTGCCACCCCAGGCTGGGGTGGGGTTGAGATCACCTGGAGGTTATGGCATATCTAGTAGGTGCCCAGGAGACACTGCTCATCTCTGGACTTCCCTGTCTTAAGGGCTCGGCCTGGGGCAGGGTGCTGACAACCAGGATGTCGCCAGAGACCCCAGGGAACACTCCTGTGGCAGCCCTCATGGTCCACTGACACACAAGTTTCAGGCAAGAGCCAGAGAAACCATGCTTCCAGGAAGAGAGAGGACAGGTGCCAGAGAAGAAAAGGATGGGGATGAGGGAGAATGCAGAATGGAGCAGCCCAGAGCCCCTGGCTTGTGCCCAGCAGCTGCTAGTCCCCGGCTGGTCTTACCATCCTGGCTGCAGGCCCCGTACAGCTTGATGACTTGTGGGTGGTTGAGCTGCTTCAGGAGGTTGAACTCTGATAGCAGGTCCCACAGCTCGCTTGGGGAGGCATTCTCTGAAATGCACAGAAACAAAGCAGGTCACAAAGTCCCTGCTACCACCGTGCTGGGTCACAGGCGCAAACGAGGGGTCTACACAGACTTGTCTCCTTCCCAGACATCCTACTCAGGTTCAGACTGAGGCCTGCCAGGACCTCACTGCTTGGAGCTACTCTCAGCCCATGGGAGGGTCAACAGCGGCCTCAATTGCCTACAGGGAGTAAGAACCAGAGGAGCGCACTTCCATGTGAGCAGAGTCTTTCCATGGAAAGCCTTCTGGGCTGGGCTATGCATGCAAATGGCATTATTTCCCTGCAATCACCATCTCTCAAAGACAGTGGCGTTAACCCTTCATTAACCCTTCTGGGGAGGTAAAGGGACTCCCTGGTGTCCCCAAACACCTGCCAACCAAGCACTTGGCAAAGGGGGGTGAGGCCCTGGAGAAAGGTGAAGGCCATGAGACTTCACGGAAGTCGTCTTGCCATGCTGAGTGTGTGTTTTCCAAGGGCAGAGATAGTTGTGCTCAGGAGCTTGGGTGTGGAGGTCTCCTGGCCAACTGTCCTCCTGGGTCATGGCCCCACATCCCACTGCCCAGTTGTGCCACTGCCTCTGGCTGTAGACTTGTCTGGAAATGAGAAGACAGCTGCAAGATGGGGCATTGGAACCCTTTGGACCACACATGAGTGACCCAGGGCCAGTCTCACTGTGCCCTCTTAGGGCCTGGGGTCTCATAGACAAGGGGCAACCCTAGTCTGAGGGCCTGGGTAAGTACACAAAAGTACCCGGCACTGCATGGCTCCCCGACTGCTGAACAACAGAGTGCATCAGCCTAAAATGTGCCCATCACATGGCCACTGGGCCCTCAGTTGGTCAAGCTGAGGCAGAACTCAGCCATGGCAGAGGACTGTCTACCCAGTCCCTGCTGAGAAGCAGCAGTGAGGATACCCAGCATGTGCTAAGACTGGGGCAGTGCTGGCCCACTAAGGGCTGGGGGGGATGGGGACTGGGAAAGGCAGGGACCTGGGGGACAGGGGCCAGTCCTTACAGGTGGTCTCTTCACCAGGACCTCAGTGGACGCTTGGCGAAAGAAATTAATGGGGCAGACTGAGGTGGGGAGAGCTGTCGGTTTTGAACTTAAGGGCTTTTAATTTAAACTCGGATCTTTACCCAACATTGATACACAAGCAACATGGCTCTGAAAGCTTTCAAGGGAGGAATGTCTTACCCTGCTTCTCCAGGGACCACACCAACCCACATCATCCATGGTGGAGGTCCCTATACTGCAGCCACTCAAGAAGAGCAGGGGAGGCGTATTGGTTCTTCAGGAGGCAGCAGGCTGATTGCCAGAGTCCTGGCTGTCATAAGGGCTTCATCCACCCACTGGGGCCCCCGCTGGTGTGAGTGGCAGAGCCCCCTGTGTACTGCCTGGGCACGTACCTTTCAGCATCTTCACAGCCACAGTCGTGTACCCTGCTTTGCCTTTCAGCCGAAAGGCTGTGGCCTTGACCACTTTTCCAAATTCACCTTCTCCCAGAGTTTGTCCAAGCACCAAGTTCTTCCGTGGGAATTCCCACTTGGGATCCTCCTACATTGGGTTTGAAGGAAAAAGAGAGGGAAGAGAGATGGCGAAGGTAAGAAGAAAGGAAGAAGGCAAGAGCCGGCGGACAAGCTCCGTGTGCAGACGGCCGACTGTCACCTGAAGTGACAGGTGACAGTCACCATGTCCAAGGGCAAGACCCCACAGTCAGGCCCTGAGGTGCCATGACAAGATGCGTCCCCCCACAGGAAGGCAGGTGTTGCCACAGTCTGGCTGGACTCCGTATGCTCATACCCTCACTGGCCTCCATCTACTGTAGATGCCCTGGGCCACCTCAGGCCCAGGGCCTGGTATCTCCAGTGAGGGAGTCAGGGTTTACTCAGCACCCACAGGTGCTCACAGGGGGACCACAGCCTCTTCCCTGGGACTCAGGCCCAAGCCTCATGGCACCACCTCTGTTTTGGACACCAGGCACTGACAGTGGCCCAGGCTCCAGGACTTCCAAGAGAACTCAAGTGGCAGCTGTGGCCCCAGTTGCCTATCAGCCCTGCACTCCCAGCTACAGGAGGGGGTGTCAAGAACACCTTCCTGGTGTGGCAGCCTCTAGAAAGTTACCACTGTGCCCCTCAGGTACCCCCCCCATCCCTCCCTGACAATGTGTGGAAGAGTCTGCTCCTCCCACAGCCCAGCCACTGGCCAGAACTTGCACACACCGGCCTTCCCAACACACCATGCCCACTGAAGACCCCTCTGGGGTGGGGTCTCCAAGACTGGCTCGAAGACCTGAACTCTGGGGATGCTGAAGCCTGTCTGGAACCTGCCTTCCCGTCAGCACTGGATGCCCAGGTCCCCAAGTCTTGCTGTGGCTGGGTGTGGGCATGGCTCCAGGGGCTGCTTACGATGTGCCTGGCAGGCTCGCCTAACCCACAGACACACACTGGTGACCCACTGCCCCCCCGCCAGGGACCAGAACCCTGTGTTCTTACGTCTGGGAGCAGAGGCAGGCTCCTCTAAGCACCACGGCCAGGGGCGCCTTCCAGCCAGCTCCCCAGGTGTCCTGGTGTCTCAGCTTCCCCAGTAACCCATGTTGTTTGTTCTTTAAGTTGCAAAAGAGGCAGTCGTGTCTGACTCCCATGGACTGTAGCCAGGCTCCTCTGTCCATGAGATTCTCCAGTCAAGAATACTGGAGTGGGTTGCCATTTCCTCCTCTACCAAGAATCCATAGTCAGGCTCAAAGGTGACAACACAGTCACCACCACCCTGGTGTCCACCCTGCACTGGATAACAGCTGACTGCACACAAAGACTGGGCTAAGAGGGGATATCTCTGATTTGTTTCTCTTTAAAAGTGCTAAAACCCCAAAGTGTCCTCCCCACTTTATGTAAGACAGAACTAAGGCCAAAGGGTCGAATAATGTGTCTAAGACCTCAGAGCTGGTCAGTGTGGTCCTGGGCCTGCGGCCCAGCTCTGGCTTCTCTGCACTCTGGGCTAGAGGCTGAAAGTGGTCTGTGGCCCCCCCCACAGAAGAACCTCTCTCATTGTGTGTCTCAGCACAAACCGCCAGGGCATATAAGGGAATCAAATGGCTCATCCCTGGGCCACGAGGGCCATTCCCAGATGTGGTGGCCACAGGGGCCTCCTTCCTGACTTTGCTGGTTCCAAACACTCAGCAGGTGGGAGGTCTCCAGCCCCCAGTCCCCATAGTATTTCAGTCTCCTCAGCAAAAACACTGGAGGGCAGACAGGCGGAGGAGCAGCCTGGCCGGGCAGGAGGTGGTGTCTGAGCCTCCCACACTAACTGCAGGCCCAGACCATGCCATGGAGGAGGAGGCTTGGGCTGATTCTCCCCTCTTGGCAGGCCAGTCACAGATTCCTGGGGCCAGGCTCCCCTGATGGTGCCTGAGAGGCCTCTCAGCAACCCCACTCTCCAAGCCACAGACAGAATCCCCTCCTGGCTGCGGCCAGGCCCCCCACCTGCCAGTCTCTCTCGCCTGGATGGGGACAGTGTTTCATCATGGGGCTCCTACCCAACAGACTCCCCAACAGAGCGACCCGTGGAAATGAAGGCAGAACATCAGCTTCCAGCCCTAGGGTGGTCCTACCTTCTGAGAATAAAACCCACACACTCCTCCTCAGGGCCTCCCCCAAGGCTGCATCCTCCAGCACTTGGGGCCTCCGTAGGAGATACCTTAGGCGGGTACAGCATGGCCTGCCCTCTCCTTGGAGCCTAATGGCCCAGATCTCAGTCATTTAAATCCGCACCCATCCTTTTCCACACTGATTCACGCTCTCCGCCCCACCCCTGCCTTCTGCCCTCCCTGAAAGACAGCTCGGTGGAGGTTAGAAGACAGCTGGAAGCTCACGAGGTCCTCCTGGCAGGCAAGGATGCAACAACCCCAAGGGCCCTGCCCCTTCTGTCCCCCCCTCCTTCCCCAGCTGCCCTAGACCAGAGGCTACCCACAGGGCTACCTGGAAGGGCTGCCTCCCTGGCCCTGCTGCCACATGGAGAACCTCACCGGGATCTTGAAGGTGTCCACTAAGACCTGGTTCTCCATGGAGTCCAGAGAGGGCCGGCAGGCACCAGATGAGGAGTAGCTGACCGGGAAAGCTTGGGCGGGTCGACGGAAGGTCATCTCAGCTGAGGCAATGGGCGGCTTGTGGGCACTCTTGCGGTAGCGGTGGATGCAGAAGGTGGACAGCAGCACAGACAGCAGCACAGATACGATGGAGAAGACCACAGCTGCCGTGATCACTGTGCAGCAGAGGTCATCACGCAGGGTGTCTGCGGGCGAGTAGGGGCTGTGAGAGTAGACACCCCACAAGGGGGACCCCCAATACCCAACAGAGCCACACCTGTGACAGCCAGAAGTGGCTGCTGTGACCGACTGTGAGCTGCCTGCCAACCCTCCTGACCCATGGCAGGTACTGTTCTGTATGTTTTTGCTACAAGAGACTATTATTGCCCTTTTCTGGAAGGAATGAGCATTTATAAACATCCTGCCTGAGGTCACACACCAGAGGTTGTGCACCCCTGCACCTCCCCCACCCTGGAACGTTGCACTGAAGCCAGAGGCCCAGGGGCCCGGGGGGTGGGAGAAGTTCTTCTCCTGCATTCCTAATATCTTCTGTATTTTCTTCATGTTCAATATATAGTGGAGAGGAAAGACAAGTGGCCCAGGATCTGGGCCATGCAATGACCACCCAAATGCCAGAAAAGCTCCCCATGTGTTCAGTGGGGCCCCCCTGTTCTAGAAGAAGCACCTGGAGGGTGCTGGGAGGGGGGACCCAGCTGGCCAATGCCACAGGCCCAGGAAAGGCTCTACACAGGCACAGTCTGAGGAGATGCTGAGCTATTTGGTGGAATAACTAGTTTTCCAGCCCAATCTTTATTATAGAACTTGAGGCCAGGGAATTCTTTGGTGGTCCAGCAGTTAGGACAAGGAGCTTTCACGGCTGTGGCCAAGATTCAATCCCTGGTTGGGCACCTAAGATCCCATAAGCCTTGCCAAAAAAAAAATAAATAAAAGGAACTTCGGGCCACAAGGCAGTCTTAGTAGCCTTGAGCCAGCTCCTTGTCTGCACACATGGGGGAACCAAGACCCCAGGGAAGGAGGAAGATCTCCTAGGTTTCTCTTCCTTCCTGCAATCTTCTCCCTTGCTCCCTGGAGGCTCAGGGAGGTGTGGGGATCCCGGCCAGCTGTGCCCCCCACCCCCCCACCCCCAATGCACCTTGGCTATCCTCCGGCTCGCAGAAGCACTTCTTCTTCTCAGGGAAGCAGTTGCAGATACCGAAGCCAGCTTTAATCCCCCGGCGCTCCCCAGGTTCGTGCCCACCAATGATGCTGCCGCCCCCTGAGGACAGACACCACCCACTCAGCAGCCCACTCTCAGCCTCCAGGGGGACCTGGCCAGCCAGGACCACCAGACAGGATCATGAGAGGCCCCTCCCCACCTGATGTCAGCACTCTCACGCCCAGGGAGCACAGTGAGATCAGAAGTCTAGGTCACCCCAGGCAAGAGCCTCAGCATGCATGCATGTGTGCTAAGTCGCTTCAGTCAGGTCGACTCTTTGCAACACTGTGGACTGTAGCCCACCAAGCTCCTCTGTCCATGAGATTCTCCAGGCAAAAATACTGGAGTGGGTCACCAGGCCCTTCTTCAGGGGATCTTCCCAATCCAGAGATCAAACCCGCACATCTCCTACATTGGCAGGTGGGTTTCTTTACCACTAGCGCCATCTGGGAAGCCCCAGTTGCAGCATGATGAGCCCCCAAACCAGCTCCCTGGCTGCAGCAGGTGAGAGGAGGAACCCACAGGCTGCCCTGGGCCCAGGTCAAGGTCCACACTTGGTTACTTTTCAGAAGCAGAAAAGGGGCAGAGGGGGCAGCTGGCAGTCAGCAAAACGGGGGACAGGGAGTCGTGCCCCATGAGTTGGCTAGAGCAACACTGGAAGGGTGTGGGTCAAGCCAGCAAGCTCTAATTTGGGGGGAGGAGCGCCTTTATTAAAAAAAAATGTTAGGAAAGGGCTCAGCACTCAAAACCCAGAAGCTTGGCTGGTCTGGCTGAAATGCAGGTGAGAGTCCAAGCCCCTTTAGCTTGTTACTCCCCCCACCCATTCAGGCTCCTGCTCGCTCAGAGTCATGGTGCAGGCTCATCGGGCTACTTACGGAGGCAGTCCTGGGGGCAGATGTTGGGGTCTCTGCTCTCCACGGCATCACAGTGGCCATCGGGGCAGGTCCTGATGCTGGGGGAGC
Source organism: Cervus elaphus (assembly GCF_910594005.1). NCBI lineage: Eukaryota > Metazoa > Chordata > Mammalia > Artiodactyla > Cervidae > Cervus > Cervus elaphus. Next base: position 37,051 of record NW_025316759.1, read on the forward strand.
AGGTGGAGAAGTTCCTGGTTATCCCTACAACACAGAGTGGGCAGTTATGACCACAAGGGAGCAGCTGCCCTGTTCAGACTGCAGAGCCAGGAGGGTCACACCCCAGGGCCTTCCAGGTCAACCCTGTACCCCACCCCATCCCCTGCAAGGAAGAGCAAACTGAGATCTGAGCAGAGAAGAACCACACACAGAGCCCCACCAGCAGGGCATCCCTGAGGTACAGGGCAGCCAGGATGGTGGGGGCCAGAGGAGCCAGGCAGTCCCAGAGCTGTGCCAGGCTCACATCAGAGAGGCCAGAAGAGACCAGATGAGGCTGGGACCCTCTCCAGGCTGCACTGTGGGTGGGACCCTCAGATTGGTGGGCCCAGCTGGCAGCCAGTTACTGTCCACACCCAAGGCTGCTCAGGTCCCTCCTATTTGGGTCCATGTCCCCTGGGCTGGGACCTCCTGGGTAGAGCCTCTCTGAAGACCACTTTGGATATTTTGAATTATTTTAAGGTTTGTGTTTTCATGAAGTAAAGCCAACCATAAATGACATGTCAACAGTGTAGTCTACCTTAATTCCTCCACTTCTTGGATGCACAGTAATATTACCAAGAGATCTTCGAAAAGTGTCTGTGAACTATGTGTTTAAAAACATTGGGTGAATAGGGGGAAGAGTGGGGAGAAGGGATAGTCAGGGAGTTTGGGATACACATGTATACACACTATATTTAAAATAACCAACAAGAACCTACTGTATAGCACATAACTCTGCTCAATATGCTATAAAAACCTCAACGGAAAAAGAATTCGAAAAAGAATATATACACGTATATGTATAACTGAATCACTATGCTGTACACTGGAAACTGACACAACATTGTTCATCAACTATGCTCCAATATAACATAAAAAGTTAAAAAAAAAGAGAAGGCATTGGGTGAATATAGTGGCTCAGACAGTAAAGCGTCTGCCTGTAATGCTGGAGACCTGAGTTTGATCTCTGGCTTGGGACAGTCCCTGGAGAAGGAAATGGCTACCACTCCAGTATTCTTGTCAGAGAATTCCATGGACAGAGGAGCCTGGTGGGCTACAGTCCACAGAGTCCCAAAGAGTCAGACACGAGTGAGCGACTAACACTTTCAATTTCACATTCACAACTGCACATGTATTTATGTGTATATGGGTAGAGAAATGGATATATACATGTTAATTACCATCTGGTTTAGGCACCAATACAGAAATTCAGAATTTTAGAATAAAGTAAAAAGAAAACACACACATCTCAACTTTGGCCCCGACCTTCTCAAGTCCAGAGCGAGCTCAGTCTCAGGCACCTGTGATCCCATCGGTGATAAACAGTTGGAAGGTTCTCTGTTCCCTGCGCTCGTGACCACCCTCTCCTGGCATCAGGAGCCACGGCAGGGACCAAGCGCAGGGGAGGACTAGATGGGCAGGGGTGGGGGGTGTCACAGAGGCTGGCAGGGCCCGCATGCACAGACCCTACTCCCCCTCAGCCCCCATCACACTCCCCACCGCCTGGCTCTGCCCAGGGCTTACCTTTGCCATCTCCCTGTCTCCACTCGCACCTGCCCGTCAGAGAGCCCAGGCCACCGCATTCCTCACATTCGGGCTGCCTCTTGCTGACCGCGCAGGACAGGGGGCAGCCAGGCTCTTCAGGCATGTCTAGGGGTGGCAGAAAGCAGTCATGGGGGGCCAGCCTGCCATGGGCACCCATGGGTGCAGGCAGCACTGGCTGGAGCTGTCCCGAGTTGAGCCCAGAGGGGAGGCAGTCACTAAACTCTGGGGGCGCAGGGTAGTGAGGGGGCTGCTGGGGGAGGGGTGGCATCATAGTCACACAGCAGGGGCAGCTAGGGGGCTGAGTATGGAGTGGGGATGGGAGGTGGCCAGACTCATCCAGGGACACGCAGGACACCCAGTTAAACTTGAACTTCAGAGAACAGTGAATACCTGCTTTGTGTAAATATGGCCCTAATATCACAGGGACATAGGGGAGTTTGTCTTCTAATTCACTGCAAAGGCTGCACGAGATGTACTTACACCACAAAAATTGCTCGTTGTTTACCTGAAATTCACACTCAACCTGGGTCCTATATCGTACCTGGCAGCCCTAAAACAAGCGCACACGTAGGACCCGCTGACAGAGGCGATGGGCAGCAGCGGCCACCCACAATGCTATCACACTGGACTAAACTGTGTCATGCCTCCCCCATCACCCTTCCAGTGCAGCTGTGCGCTGTCTTCTCGTCTTACAGAGGAGGCTCAAGAAAGCCCACTGATCAGTGACGGGGTATAGGACAGCACCCCTCTGTAGGAATAGCCCGAGGCTCTGCCACGCCCCATCCACCCTGACCCTTCCCGCAGCCGGGCACTCACACTTCCCTTCCACGGTAACGAGCAGCAGGGCTTGCGCTTGCTGGCGGGTTGGCTTCTCGGCGGCCACCACTGTGTACTGGAGCTGGGAACACTCAGGCCGCTGCAAGGCCTCCGTGTCATTCACGAACAGGGTCCCCGAGGTGTCCTCCGCCGAGGTGACCATCCCCAGGGTGCTGCAGTTGGCGCTGGAGGGCTGCAGCCTGTACTGCACTTGGATGCCACTGAACTCCTGGCAGTTTTCCACGCAGACTTTCCCGATCTAGGCATGGGATCACGGAACCCTTAGCCAGGTGAGTGGACCACCTGGGACAGTGGCTGGAGGGGCTCCATGCCAGCTGAGTCCCAGGACAGTTTCCCACTCAGCCCAGAGATGGTGGCCCCCAATCTCCCCATGCTCCATGCCCCTGGAATCTGCAGACCCATCTGCCTGCCTGGCCTGGCCTGGCCCTGCGCAGACCGTGACACCACCCTTCATCCCTGCTCCTGGGAGCCAGAGGTGAAAAGAACACAGGTGCCGGGCTTTGGTTTAGGGACTGGCCCTCCAGGGAGGCACTTGCTGGCTTGCCCGGCTCACCCCTCACTTGCTCCCTCATTCAGGCACAGAGGCAACCTGGGTGCCTCCCACACACCTCCCTCCCCTCTGGGCACCACTAGGGTCCATCCTCAGTGTCCTGCCTGGGTCGCCTGCCTGGTCAGCCAGAGCTCAGCACCTGGGCCATAATTCACACAGCAGGGTTGCTGTCCCACCCAGGTCCTGGAGCCTCCTCCAAGACTTGGGCCGGAACCCCTGGGAGAGAAGGGATACTTCTCCAGGGATGCCTCATGGCCGCAGTGGTCACTGGGGCCTGGACTCTCCTTTTCCCTACCTCACCACCCAAGGTGGAGTTAGGGCTGCTGGGGCCTGAGATCAGAAGCTCTGACCAGTCAAGGTCGAGGGCTGCGGGCCTGGCGGCAGTGGTGGCACAGGGCCCCCTGCCTGCAGCCACAGGCCAGGCCCTTGCTCAGCCTTGCTCAGGCCCAGGGCAGAGCCAGGCTCCACCAAGCCCACTCCTCACACCACAACAAAACTACCTCCTAGGCTCCGAGCACTTCCTTGTACAGAGCAGGTTCACTTCCACTTTCTCCTGTGATCCTCAAAATTGCCTGAGATCACCACCTTCAATTTATAATCATGAATGCTAAGGGGGGGCTGGTGAGAGACAGCAGTGTGTGTAAGGCTGGGCTGAGACTCGGGTCTCTGCACCCTCCTGAGTCCAGGCACAGTGAAAGACTTAGTGGTCAGGGGTGGGAGGTGTTGCAGAGGCTGGTGGGGCCCGCCCTCCCAGACCCCACTCCCACTCAGCCCTCATCACCCTCCCCACTGCCTGGCTCTGCTGACACACCCCTGGCAATGCCTATGCCCGCCTCAGCCCCCCTGGACACCCGTCAGGCCCCTCTGCTTTGTCACCTCTCACCAGCCTTGCCCTCTGCCTCCAGGAAAGGCCTGGCGGGGGTGGCAAGTGGGGAGCCTGGCTGTGTCCAAGGGTGGGGCTCTTCTTGTGCTGGGTACTAAGTGGCTGTCAGGAGCGGAGGTGGCATGGGAACCAACCACAGAAACTGGCAAAGCCACTGTCCTAGTTAGGAGATGACCCTAAATGGGATATTCTAAAGGGCACATGGCCACAGCTATGCCATTAGGAGAATGCAGTATATTAAGTCATGCTTGCCATAATTGCAAGTAAACTTTAAAAAGTGCTTCAGAGAAACATTCTAGAAAGAATTGCACCAAAACGTAAAACACTGGCTGATATGAGGAAAAGAGATTGCTCTTATCTATCCCTTATATCCTTTTGACAAATTCTTACTACTTCCCTTTTTTTTCCTACTTCTAATCACTATTTTCTGATGACAAATGCAAAATAAGCTCTAGCAAACAGACTTGCAGGAAAGTAGGAAATAGAAGCACTTCCTGTCTTTCCTTGCAGAGGTCTCCACTAATGCCTATGTTTGCACACTTGGAAATTTCTAGCAATGAAGACTTGGTTTTGAACATACGGAGCCACCTAAGACCAATACTTCTGCAAACTACTTTTCCCACTTCCTTCACCGGGAATGTCTTTCCAAGTCAGCATAGATTTACCTGGCACTGCTCTTTCATTAGTAAAAAATGTAAAAATGCTGAGAAGGGAAAGGGCAAAGAGGGGCCCACAAAGCCCACCAGCCCCACTCCTTTCTCCCACGGCCTTAGCCTACTTGGCTTTGTGCCTGTTGCTCCCCAGGGCCACTCTGTGTGCTCAGGGAGGTGGTGTCCCCCATGTGACCCCACCCTGGGGGTCCCTGCTCCTCCATTCCCCTCCCCAGGCTGGCAAGAGGCCAGGAGCTCACCTGGGCAAAGCGGTGGGCCCGCTGGCTCACTGAGAAGGAGTAGGCACTGGGCAGGCGCAGGCTGACGGGCAGCACGGACACATTGAAGTGGAGGAGGACGACACCCTCCCCCGGGCCCTGGAAGTCTGAGTCGTTGACCAGCACGGCCAGCTGCACAGCCCAGCTCTCCGAGATGGGGAGGCTCCGGTTGAGAACCAGCCCTGTGGGTGGAGGCACATGATGATAGGTAGGGGCCCTGCCCAGGGTGGAGACCACTGCCCCACGCTGCTGCACATCTCCCCTGCAAAGCATTCCCTGGACACATGGGCGTACGTGTGACAACAGGTACTTCTACCCGCACGGTACACAGACAACAGACCTGGCTGGAGGCACTAAGGTTGAACTATTTTAAATGTGAGTCACTGTGCTGAGCTGAGCCCAGAAGACCCTCCTCAGCTGGGAGGTAACCTCAGTGAGGTGTGTGTGTGTGTGCATGTGTATGAGAAAGATGCATGTCGGGGCAAGCACACACAGGTAAAGACCCACCACCACCACCAGCAAGGTCCCAGAAAGACCGTCCTGGCCCCTGAGAACTTCTCGCAACAGTACCAGCCTCCTATGGACCCTCAGGTTCCACAGGCCTCAAGCACCCAGGGGCTTCCGCACTCCTGAGCTGTCACCGTGTGCCAAGGCTAAGATCCCCATTCAGTGGAGAACAGAGGAGGCGAGGATCTCTGGGTGCACGTGGCATACAGAGGGAGTGTGCAGGGGCAAGGATGACATTTTCCCTTGCACAGAACAGAGGTCATCAGAGCTTGGTGAGGAAGAAGACAGGAAATAGGACTGGGTCAGGCAGAAAGGGGTAAAGGCACCAGTGATCCTGGGTTCCCCAGAAGCAGGCCTCCAAACAAGGATCCAAGCACAAGTGGCATATTTGAAAGGTGATCCTACAAAACACAGGCAGGAGAGCAGGCGAGGGAGGTGGGGAGGTTTGGCAACTGGCGAGGACACCCCATCCTGCAGGTGAGCCCTGGGGGCACGTGGTGCTTAGCCCTGAGGGTGGGCACATTTCAGAAGTCAGACAGGACAGTCATCCCAGAACCCTCCAATCTGAGGGCACAGAGCTGCTACTGGACATCAACTCCTGTTAGTGGAGAGTTGCTGGGGAGGGTCAAGGATCCCTGGACACTTGGGCACCTAGGAGGTTGCAGTGAGCCCTGGCGTGGTCAGCACAGGGTAGTGTGGTGGGGGTCCTGCCAGGGTCAGCCTTGGCCTTGGGGCAGTTCAGAGAGAAAGGACAGCCTGTAAACACCCACCAAGGTGGCCAAGGTGAGCCCAGCAGAGACAAAGGCTGGGAAGAGGGTTGGAAGGGGTGGCCACGTGGGGCTGAGAGGGCCAGGACAGGTGTCTACTTGTGCAGGGTGCTGCCCTGCCCAAGAAAAGCAGGTCGCCAGTTCCCCAGGGGGCCCTGTCAGGCCACACTGGTCCCCTCTTACTGTAGTCATGCACGGTTGCCCGCACAAAGCTGCCGTTGGCCTGGGCCAAGGTCTCATTGGGCATGTGCTCCACTCGGAAGGTCCGGAGGGCCTTGGCATCCCCAGAGAGCAGCGTGTTCGTGTACCGTCTCAGGAGCTCCCTGGAGGCTGGCACCACGTCTGCATCGAAGACACGTAACGTGGCTACCACTGTGCCCTGCAAAGAATACGGGGGCCGGTCAGGGCCCTGAAAGCCAGAGCCCACAGGAGGGCATGTGCCCCGCAGGTGGATCAGGTGTGTGCGGTCAGAGCTGGCTCCAGGGACAGACTGACCAGGGTTCAAGCTGCAAGGGGCCCCCAGCCAGCCTGCTTGTCACCCTTCCTGGGCCACTGCACCTCACCTCTGCAACAGGTGCAATGGCATCTCCAGACTTCCCATGATTATGGGTTAGAACAGATGCCCTGGTGCTCTGTGGAAGACCTCATTCAGGTCCCCACAGGGCAGAGTGGGCACCCCCACTCTCCTTCCAGGAAGCTGGGCCCCGCACAGTGGAGAAGTTAGCTCAACGTCATGCAGTGACAGATGACAGAGCTGGGACCTAAGCACAGTGTCCACCAGAATGCTCTCCTACAGCTTCTTCTGTACCCCAGGCTAGATGGGGTCATGAGGGGGGTTCTGAGTAAAGCCACATGTCATCTCTGCTCTCACTCCTGGCCAGGCTCCACAGTGTTACCATGGAGCTGCTCTGCCAGGCTCATGGGACATTTCCCTACTCCATGTGCTTTCCTCTTGCCCATCCATCCACCAAACCTGCTCCCTGGGTGTCCGGAGAAGCAGCCAACCACAGCATATCCGACCCCGACCCTCCCCTTGCTCCTGCCAGCCTGCCGGCTGCAGGACAGCCCAGGGCCCAGCAGGTGGCAGTCACTCTCCGCCTGCACGGGCAAGAGGAAGGCGGGGCCCCGATGGGAGGGGCGGTGCAGGGACACCCCTGCCGGATCCACTGTCCTGTCTTCCTCCACTCCGGGGTACCCTCCCTGAACTCACTGGCCCTCCCTTGAGGGGCTGACAGCCCGAAGAAGGGAACGCCCTCCTGGCAGATGTCCTCTCCGTCTCCTTGGGGCAGTGTGCCCCGCCTCTGCAGTACCACAGTTGTGCCGCTCTGATGCGAGCCCTGATGGTTGAGTCAGAGGCTGGGCACCCTTACCCTCAACCCCACCGGCACCCCAACCCCTCCCCTCACCCGCTTCCCAGGGCAGAGGTCAGCTCGGGGCCAGCGGGGCTGGTCCTCTCTCCTCCTCAGCTGTCCTGGAAACCAACAAAACCCCAACAGACAGACTGATGGACAAATGAAAGACGAATAACCACAGTGATGGTCAGCCACATGTCTGGATGGCTAGATGGACAGCTGAATAGACCGAGGAACAAATGACGAATGGAGAGACCCAGATGCCCAACAAAGAGATGACAGACACTAGACAAGCACCAGACAAACGCATAGGCACCTCCTTCCGCTTGAACTCCACCACCGTGCTGGCACTGTCGATGCCCCCGAAGAAGGTGGGCGCAGAGTCGTCCTCGTCATACACGGTCACAGGGAAGGGCACCATCACCTCCTCCTCGCGCATGCCCATGCGAACCGTGCACGCGGCCACCAGCTCATACTTCTCCCGCTGCTCACGGTCCAGGGCCCAGCGCGTGCTCACCTCCAGGCTGTCCGGATCGCAGTGGAAAGGCAGACTCTCACCTGAGCACCAAACAGACCAGCAACCCCAGGATGACCCTGAGCTGAGGGGAGGGTGAGCTGCCTTCCTCAGGGCCCCACAGGGAGCAGTGTGCAAGAGGAGACAGAGTTGGGGTGCATGCTGGGCCTGGGCCGTGGCCCCTCTTCAGCTTCCACAGTGGAGCACAGCCTCCAAGCACAGTTTGCAGTGGAGATTATGCTCTGAGCATCACTGTGCCTGCAGCCTGCACTGGTGCTGATAGGGAAGAGCAGGGACCAGGAGGTCTGCCTCAGGTCCTCAACCCAATCACCTAGGAGGGCACACCCCTTCACACACCCTGCCTGCCTCCTCTGTGGCGAGGGCTGGCACCAGTCACGCTGCAGGCCCAGAGATCCAGCTCCTAGCATTTGCTGGTATTTGAAAAACTGTCAGGAATTTTCTTAACTGTGGAAGCAAGACATGCTCATTTTAGAGAATGTGAGAAAAAAGCCACAATTCCACCACTTGAAAACTAACATTGGGGACATCTGGTGTAATTTCATGTTAACACACAAATATTTCTGACTGCCTGGTTTGGATCCCTGCCCTATACACCTGCAGGCTGCGTGGCCTGAGGCTGATGGTTCTGTCTCTGTTCTTCAGCTTCCTCGCCAGAAGATGAAGTGAAGTGAGAGTTGCTCAGTCGTGTCTGACTCTTTGCAACCCCATGGACTATACAGTTCATGGAATTCCCTAGGCCAGAATATTGGAGTGGGTAGCCGTTCCCTTTTCCAAGGGGGTCTTCCCAACCCAGGGATTGAACCCAGGTCTCCCGCACTGCAGGTAGATTTTCTATCAGCTGAGCCACCAGGGAAGCCCCAGAAGATGAGATGCTGTGTGTATTCATCGCCAGACACTGCTGTAAGTTCAATGACTCACTGCAACCTGGTGAGGGGAGGACCAGTAATAACAACATACTCTTCAACCCAAGCCTGTCCTGGAATTCATCCTCCAGAAAGGACCCAGAAAGGGGGAAAAGCTGAACGCTTGAAGGTCAACAGTGACCACCCCATAGCCAACCTCAGGAGGGCTGTCAACTCCACTTAGTGGAAAATCACATCAGAGCCACATATTACATGTGAACTACACATTTCCCTGTATTGCTTATGGTTACAAAAATGGCTTTTCTTTTTAAGCGAAAAAGGCAGCACACTAAACCATATGCTTTGGGGACAACTTTGTACAAAGACATCCATCCCTGTGGCAGGATAAATGAAGGGATGTGGGAGTGTGAGTGACTACTTTCCTTACACTACTGAGCGCTCCTTTAACATTATGACCATGTGTGGGTGCCATCAACCTGGTGGGAATCCAGGCTTCACTTACCAGCCGTCCAGCATAATAAGTGTCCCCTTTAAGTCCCCTTTAAACTGTCCAATGACACCTCACACAGCGGCTCAGTTGCCTTCTCTCATCTCCACTCGGATCCAGTGCCCTTCCCCTACCCCAAATCCATGTGGCTTCCCCAGGGCCATCGTGTGGTAGGACTATCTTGTGACAAGGTCCACTGTCCTTACAGTGGCTCAGGCGGAATCCTGGAACCATGCTTGGTCCCCTCGTGAATCTCTCAACACCCCACATTCAACTCCCCAGAAAATCTTGCTGGATCTTCCTGCAAAAACATGCCCAGAATCTGCCTGCTTCTTGTGGCCTAAAGGCTTTCACCCTCAACCCCAGTCCTCATCCTCTCACTCAAGGATGTCTCCTGCCTCTTCATAGTTTTCCTGCTTCCTCCAAACCACTCGCCCCAAATCATTTCGAACACATCAGCCCGACTAACCTTTTAAAGTAAGTTATATCCTGTCAATGACACCCTCCCCCCCACCCCTGAAAACACCTTCTATGGCTCCCTAGTCCCCTCATCAGGAAGTCCTGCCCCCTCCCTTGCATTTTTCTGCCCTCAGTAGCCTCTGCCCTCCCCTCCAGCCGCACCTCCCCCTCCGCACTTTTGAATGAGCTCGCCCTGCTTGCTGGGCACCCTCCTTTACCTTGCTCCAGCCACCTGACTTAGGACAGTGGTCTCCACCACTCTGTGCCTTCTCAGCGTTACCTCCCACCTGGCCCCTTTAGAGGCCACCCGACGTCCTTCGCGCCTGTGTGGTCTCCACCTGCCCCAGGCGTGGAAGGTCCAGACAGGCAGGATTTGGGCCTGAACTTGTTCACTGTTTCATCCCTGGTCCCTAGAACCATGCCTGGCCTGTGGCCAGCATACATGAGATACATGTGGGCCTCTGAATGAATGGATGGTGGGGTGGTGTAGTCAACTTGGACGGCTCATGTAGAGGAACCGCAGGGCCATGCCTGGCACTCGGCAGGCATCGAGGAAGGCTCCATGCGCCTGGCACTCACCTCCCAGGAGCCTGTAGGCCACGCTGACGTTGGGGCAGAGGAACTGCATGGGCAGCAGGCGGAACTGGTGGAAGGTGCCAGGGGGCCTGTTCTCCCGGATGCGGAAGGACAGGCCTGACTCAGGGAAGCAGAGCTCCCGGGGCTTGAGGGCGCCGCAAGCCGGGAAGGAGGCGTTGATGATGGAGAAGTACACTCGGGCACAGCCTGGCCACTGGCACTCGCCCTCACGAAGGGATGTGGGTGACAGGAAGACCCGCAGGTAGATGGTAAGCAGCGGGAAGCCGCCGTCTGCAGAGACAAGTCAGGCCCCGCCAGGGTGTCAGCCACACCCGCCCAGCTGGGACCTGAATGGGGAGAGGGCAGGAGCTCGGGGCTGGCGCAAAGCCTAGTCCTCACCAAGGCTAGCAGGGCTCTGCTGGGAACCCCGCCCTGCCCCCTACCTCCTGCTTGCCCCCTACGGCCCTGGACTTGGGATCTGGCAGCCTCAGGGCCCTATGGCTCTGCTCCCTCGTCCTGGGGGGTGCCTCACAGGTCCATCTCTCTGATTATTCCAAGTCTCAGTTCAAATACCCTTCCTCAGAGAGGTGCGCTGAACCCTGGGTCTAAGATGGAGTGCTTCCCCAAGGCAGGCTCTTGGCACCTCAGGTGACCTCCCTTCCCTCCCTCACCCACTACCCCAACCACTTTCTTTCTTTTCTCACTTTTAAAAACACTACAGGGGTGGAATTGGGTGGGAGGGGGGAGAGAGGTTCAAGAGGGAGGGGACATATGTATACCTATGGCTGATTCATTGTGATGTATGGCAGAAGCCAACACAATACTGTAATTATCCCTCAATTAAAAATAAATAAAACACTTATTCTATTCTATTTTTGCCAGTGTTGCTGCTTGTGGGATCTTAGTTCCCTGACCAGGGACTGAACCCAAGACCTCAACAATGAAACCTCAGAGTCCTAACCACGGGACCCCCAGGGAATTCCATGCCACCCCTGCAGAGACACAGACTTCCCCAGCACCTAGAGAGGGGATTTCTGGCAAATTCCATCATGGAGGCACCATAGCAACCCCCGTCCAACCCATCTGGATCTCAGCTGGGGCGGGGGCTCTTCCTGGGCCTTCTATCTTAGCTCTAGGTAAGTGTCCCCCCGCTACATCTACTCCTCCCATATTCATCAGTTCTCTGCTTCTTATTAGCCTGTCCTCTGTTGCTCCAGTCCCCTGCTGTGGTTAATAATTCTCCGTATAAACTTTCTCTGTTCTAATTACTGTGATTTCTCTCCTGACTAGAGCTGGCAGGTGCATGAGGCTGCTCTCCAATCACAAACAGAACAGGCCTCCTATGAAACTCAGACCCTTGGCAAATTTCACTCTGGCAGTACTGTTCACAGCAGAGTGTCTGCCTCTCAGCACTCATAGGAGCTCAGAGCTGGCGTGAGGGTCCAGGGAGGCCATGTCTATAGAGCAAGAGGTGGGGTTGTGATCACCATTTGGTGCCACAAGGCAGAACTCTGCTCCACAAACAACCTCCTCCCAGTACCAGGGTCACACGTGGCCTTCACTCCAGCTTGGACCCCTGCTCTGAGAAGCCGTCCAGGCCTTCCTCCTGCTCCACTTTCCTCCCCGGCACCAGGCCCCAGTCCTCACCAGGTGCCAAGAGCAGCCTGCTGCTGATGGTAAGGTGGGCTTTCCATGCAAACAGCTGCTTCTCCACCAAGTTCCAGATCATCCACTAAATCAAGATCTTGGGATGTCTCTAGCCTTTCTTAACTCTTCTCTCACAACCCCACATCTCTGTTAATCCAACTGGAAGACATTTGGAGCCAGCATGGAGAGAGCCCCTCAAGTCCTCCACATAAGTTCTCCAAAATCCCAACAGCCTCAGGAGGCCTGAGGGTCATCAGTGGTCCTCAAGCTCATCCTGGCTCCCTCACGGGCTGGACAAAGAGGACAGGCCAGCCCCATCTCACTTGCTCCACTCTTACACAGCAGGAGTCGTAGGAGCTGTGTGATGGGCTCTAAGGAAGGACCAGGTGAGGGCGGGGCGGGGTGGGTAATGAGGCATGTGGGGGTGGGGTCAGGGCCGCCCCCTTACTGAGGATGTTGAGCTTCTCCCAGGAGCTGTGGTCCAGGCTCTGGTTAAGGTAGAGAAGCCCCGTGTCCTCCTGGATGCGGACCCAGTTGTTCTCGTGCAGCCGCGTGTGGTAGGCGCTGTAGAGGTGCTGGCCCAGGCGGAAGCTGGGCATCTCCTCTGGCACGTCCTGCAGGGCATGGACATAGAGCAGGGGCGTGCCGGCTGGCTGGTCCACGTATAGCTTCTCCCAGTAAGCGTCCCTGGAGAAGTAGAGTCCCAGCGGGGCTGTGGGAGGCAGGGAAACACGTGAGGGAAGGAGGGACTGAGGGACGACCACGGTGCAGAGCCCAGCAGCCCTCCCAGGCAGATCACCTTTCCCAGCGGCCTAACTTCACATTTTAGTAATAGCTTCCTTGTGGGCCAAAAAAGAAAACTTCACTAATTTAAAATTCTGATCTAAGTAGGTCTTTCTCATCTGTATTCCTAAGAACATCAACACACAGTTATCTGTATAGCTAAACACTAGCTGCAAATACACTGCTTTAAAACAGAAAGAGGAGGAAGTGAGGAAGCATAAACAGTTGCAATATCATCCTCGATTACCTGAGATAGATAAGCATATAAACCACTCGGCTTTCACCAAGCTTCTGAGCAAATCACCTGGAGCCAGAGTTTTGAAGTGTACAAGACGCTGCCAGAAAAGCAGAGCAGGCAGGGAAGATGAACTAGAGCACTTTATAAGTAACAACATTCGTGCATGCTAAGTCGCTTCAGTCGTGTCCAACTCTTTGTAACCCTATGCACTATAGCCCTCCAGTCTCCTCTGTCCTTGGAATCCTCCAGACAAGAATACTGGAGTGGGTTGCCATGCCCTCCTCTAAGAGATCTTACCGACTCAAGGATTGAACCTGCATCACTTACACCTCCTGCATTGGCAGGTGGGTTCTTTACCACTAGTTCCACCTGGGAAGCCCCTGTAAGTAACAAAATCTTCATCTAAAGTCAAACATGCTCCTACCATAGTACCGAAAAATTCCACTCCATTTATCTGAGAAAAATGAAAACATATGTCCGTCAAGTGACTTGTTCACAAATGCTGGGGTTATTCACAGAGCCAAGAACTGGGAAGAACCCAGATGTGTTCCAGCAGGTTATCAGATAACAAACCTCAGTCCATCACACCATGGAACCCTATGCAGTTAGGATGGGGCACAAACTATTGATACACACGACAACCTGGACACATCTCATAGACATCCTGCCAAGTGGAAGCAGCAGCACAAAAGAATCACATGGCACCGTTCCAGACTGATTTTAGGTGACAGAAATCAAACTGGGTACCAGCTGGGGGTAGGGGAGGTAATAGACTGGAAAAGCAGGGGGCATATTCTGGGAAACATACATGTTTCATATTCTGATGGGGTGTGGGTCACACAGGGACATCCATTTGTCAACAACATACAGCCAAGATTTGTGCATTTCAACGTATGTAAATGTGGCCTAAATTTATCACTGAGAGGCTATGGGTAGAGCTGTAAATGCCATGAGGAAGAGGGATGCTGACCATGGCCACGCTGGGTGAACCAATGGGGCACTCATCCTACTACTCTCTTGACTTGGTGTATGTTCAACATTTTGCATCATAAACAGTTATTTTTAAATAGTAAGAAGTTTTAAAAAGATGGATAAATGGGCAGGTGATGCTTTAAAAAAAAACTGAAAACCTGCCAATATTCTCTACAAAGCATAAAAAATACTAACACACAAAGCAAACATGAGAAACATTGTACTTGTGTGTGAGCGATTTCTCTTTTCAATCAATTTGTTTCCACCTACATTCTGCTTCTCTTGCAGCCACCAAGATGAGTGGTTGGTCCACTCCACACCAGTGGAAGATACCCTGGGGCTGCCTGGGTCCTTGAAGACACACTTGTGTGTGGGAAACAATCAAGAGCCAACTGGAGTCAGGTGAGGAGAACTGGTGAAGACCTTTTGGATCCCAAAGTGGTGAAACAGAAGAAAACTGGAAGGTTGCCAGCACTGTGCCAGGCTTCCCAAGGATGACTTCAAAGGCAACCCGGCTGGGAATGCCAACTTGAAGTGTGCATTGATTGGGTCCCACCCACCCAGTGTGGGTGCTGCCCTGCCAAACAGGCTGGACCACGGAGCCAGCAGGAGAGGGAGGGAACAGGAAGAGAAACAGAGGGAGAGAGAGGGAAGGAGGGAAAAGACAAATGGGGCTAAGGACAAAGGTAAGTAAGGCGGAGAGGATGGAGGGGAGAGATGCTCTGGCCAGTAGTCAAAGGCTACTGCACACCCGGCACTAAAGACAGAGATGGAAGGAGGGGGCTGCAGGTACGGAGCTGACTTATTAGACCTTCGGAAAACTGCTCCCTAGGAGTGCTGTCCCTGGAGTGGGACCCAGAATCACTGGGTCTCTGCAGGTGAGGTACTGGGAAGGGCAGCTGAACTCCAAGGAGCTGGCCCTGTGCCCAAGTCAGGCTCTGCGTGTGGCCTTCCTGCCCTGCCACCTCTTGGGGGAAGGGATCCACCCAGAGCATCATGCTGCCTGCCATCCAAGGCGGTGGCAGCTCCAGGAGCCCTAGGAAGAAGTCACTCTGGGGAACTCTGGGGAGGGAGCACTGAGACCTGACTTCCCTTGCCGGGGGTCTCACTGGTAGAGACCACGACAGGAGCCACCCACACATGGCTGGATGCCACCCTCCTGTCCCACAGCCTCCCAACTGGCCATGAGGACATGGGCTGCCTCTCAGATACACTCAGAGTGTTCATTTCTTTGGGATTTAGTAGCCAACCCTAGCAGGGATGGCTGGCAGCTTAGAGAACTGTGTCAGCCCCAAATGGCCTCAAGACTGGCCTTGATGCTTCTGTGAAAAGGCAGCCAATGGCACTAGCTCGGAGCAGGCCTTTTGCAAGCTGGGCAGAGTGACAGGCCACAGCTGACAGATCCTCCTGCACAGCTAGGATGCACTCCACTGGCTCACGCTTCCTGAGAAGTACACAGTTCGGGGTCCCAAAGAGGACCCTACAGCACTGCTCATCACTGCTCTTGTGACAAAGGCAGGAGGGTCTCTGTGGTGTTTCCTCAGCCAACGAGAGGGAAGGGGCAGCTGCTCCCCACCTGTAGTGCACTGAAGCCCCACTGCACTGCCTGGCAGAGTAATAAACCTGGGTCTGCACTCCTCACAGAAATCAGAAGGGCTCCGAGCCCACGGTGGCCCCCTGTCCTGCCCCAGTAAGGCCAGGTCTGGGAAGGCAGATTCAAAGTGGGGGTCAACACCAGACACAGCCCTGCTGCCCCAAAACAAGTGCCTGATTCATAAGCAGCAGCCCAGCTTCCTTTCCCTCCAACACTCCATGAAGGTTGCAAGTCAAAGAGTCTAGGGGGAGCTCTGGGGTGGGCTGTGGGGGGCTGGGGAAGGAGCGCAGAAGCTGATGCTCACAGCCCTGTGGACAGCAAGAGGAGTGGCTTGCTTTTCCCTCCACTGCCACCTTCTCCAGAGGACCTGGCCCACCGCATTCACCCACCCCGCCTCTCAAAGGTGCAGAGTGGGGTGAGCACGGCCAGGTGGACTCACACAGCACGAGGCCAGGCCCCGTGGCACATGGTGACCCTGCATTTTCTTTGCAGCCCCAGATGGAGCTGCTGATGGGATCACTGCTTTGCAAACAGACACCTGGGCAGGACAGAAAGAAAGTTGTTTGTATGCTCGAGGGTACATGTGCAGCCAGCCAGGGGATTGGGATTTGGAGGGCTGTCTTTCCAGCAGCATAGCCCTCACCGGCCTGCTCAACCCCATGTCACATGGTCCAGAACCCACGGTTACTGTGCCCACCCTCCACCCCCACCCCAAGTCCTGAGCGGTGACCGCAAGTCAGGGACGCTGGCCTGCAGTAGAAAGCAGCCCCAGAGGGTGCACCATCTTTTGGGAAGGTTGACTTTCTGGCCACAAAGAGAATGAGAGATTTCCCAGTGGCTTGACAGGGTGGTGACCTAGTGGCAGTCCAGGCTTGTGACACCATGCTGGATGGGAAGGGGGCTCTGTGCTGCCAGCCTCCTTCTCATCCTGGCAGAAAGGTGAGTGCCAACCACTAGCAATCTGAGATGCTGCCTTCAGGGCCCCAACCCCAGAGCTGCAGGAGACTCAGTTGGTGGGGAGGGGGGAAGCCCAGGGTGGGTGTGGGTGGGTCCCCCAGATGGCACACAGCCAAGGGCAGCCTGTGTCTGCCAGCCTGCCTGGCCACCAGCTCTCCTTGGTGTGCCAGAGCTCTCTGTGGAGAAGTGAGGTCTGCATTCTGGTCTCCGGAGTACTGTCAAGGATGGTGTGGGACGCCTGCACCCACATCAGCAGAATATCGCGACTTTTGCCTTCTTATTCTCTCAGGATATAATCGCTGTGGCCTTGGTCAGCTGTGCAAGAACTGGCAGCCCTGGGAGCCACCCATGGGGTTAGGGCTTGCAGATCTGTCTTCTAAGCGGGGGCGAGATGCTCACTCCACCTACCAGGTAGTGAGGAGCAGATCCAGAATAGGGCTCCTCCCCTGGGGCCCCCTTGAGCACATGTACATTCAATGGTCCAGGGGCTGGGAGGTGCCTTGAGCTCCAGGGAGCCCCCACCTCCGAGCTGGTCCAGTCACCACCACACAGACTTCACGTGCAGGATGAGAGCACTACCTGCTCTCATCTCTGAGCCAGGTCCTACAGGATCCATGTGGGGCCTGGTCTGTTGCTGCCAAAAGTGATTTGTGGGTTGGGCGATGATTGTGAGCAGAAACAGTCTTAAATGCACTTAAAACGCTTCCCAGGTGGTCCCTACTCAGGGCATGGCCGCCTTAATGCTCCTCCTTGTCACAGACACGTTTAGATGGAAAAACACATGGTCCAAGGTAGGGAACGAGGGTGTGGGTGCAGGGCTGGCCTCAGGGGGGTGTAGCCTGGGGAGACCACAGTTCCCCATACTTGGTTTAATGCTCTCCTGTCATTGTCCTAAAATAATTCATAATTCTAGAACAATCTGCATTCTATGGTGGGCCCTACAGATGATGGGGCCAACCCCAGAGGGTGAAGGAGAAGAGCCCAGAAAGGGCCATCAGAGGTGTCCAGTTTCCTGGGTCTGTGCAGCCTTTGTAAAGTTCTAGCCTCCTCTGGGCCTCATTTTCTCTGACTGTGAACAAGAGAAGGGCAGGCTGGGGAGAGGAGGAGCTGGTATAGGCCTCACCTTTGCACAGGTACACGCGGTATGAAGTTCACACTTCCGATTTATAATCACTGGGCAAACCTCTTCACTGCCCCATTAAATAGGTAAGAACATGGAGGCTGGGAGGTGAGAAGACTTCCCATGGTCAAACAGCTGGAGGGTGGGCATCTTGGGGTTTGGACGATGACTAACAAAGCGGCGATGGGACTCAGGAGCAAGGCAGATGCTGGCCCCACCAGGAAGCCCCAGGCCCTGCCAGCTGACCACCCCTCCCTGCTGGCACCGTTTTGCCAGGAAGGGCTTTTTGACCAACCTCTGATGAGAGTCTCCCCTGGAACTTGGGGCAGGTCGACACAGCAGGACTTGTAAAACCTGCCCCACCCACACCTTCCACCCCGAATGCTGCTGGGTGACAGGGTCCTCCCCCAACACCTAGTCCCACGTTTCTGCCTCGACAGGTGTTGCCAGCACCATGTGGGGTTCTGGCCCCTCAAGTTGCCCTGGCATCACACCAGAGGGTGAGGAGCTGGGCTTTTCTCTCACAGGAGTGGGGATGGGTCCCACACTGCTCATGACATACCTGCCAAAGGTCCTGGCTGCTGCTCGCATTTGCAGAGACCCCAGGCCCCCTTCATGGCCTGTGTGTGTATATGCATGAATGTGTATGCACAGGTATGCAGCAGATGGAAACAGAGACAGGCACGTGGGCCCAAGGCCCCATATCCTCCCACCCTGCCCCACCCCTGCAGGAGAAGATGTGCAACTAACACTCAGTGGGGACAGCAGGCAGTCCTGTTCCAAGGAGGGCCTCCTCCAGCATCTTTACAAGCAGAGCCACCAGGCATGGATAGTCTCATTTGGCACACGCAGTCACCAGCATTTTTGTATCCTGGAAAGGCAGTCTTCAATGCTCCACACCTGGCTGGATGTGTCATTTACTCACATTTGTATGCAGAGAGAAGCAGGCCCAAGTTTCTACTTCACTTTCACTCATTCAACTGTCCACAAGCTCAGCCCTGTGTGAACACTCACACATGAACACTGGTCATACTCGTACACATTCTCAGACCCACACAGAAGCTGTGAGTGCCCTCCTGTGTGGTGGAGGACCACGCAGGTGGACGAGGGTTTCTGGTTGTCATCCCTCACTTCTGCAGCACATTGTGGGGACATCCTGCATGCTCTGCCTCAGTCCATGCCAAATGCACGCAGCCCCTTGGCTCCAACGTAGCCCACGCCCTTGCCCCGCGATCACCTCCCATAGCCCCCAGATGCACCCATCGCCAGCCTTTGTGCACCAGCCTCAGCTCCCCCGTGTACTGGAGGGTCACCTCCCGCTGGCCCCCGAGGCTGCAGACCAGTCCTGGCCCCTGCAACCCAGCCAACTTCTCAATATGCAGTGAGCTGTGACCCCACTCTGGGGAGGGAGCCCCTTCCCCAAGCTCCTGCCCTCTGCCTCAGGGTGGCCCACAGCTCTCTTACACTCATCACTGCCGATCAACTCTTATGTTAACCTCCTCTGGTCCAGTCGCTGTGTGGGTGTCTCTGGATTGGACCCAGACTGATACACACATCTCTCTTACACTTAGCATGTCACATGCACATTCTCTCACACTGTTGCAGACCCACCCCCACCTCCCCCATCTTCTTGCTCATTTAGTGAGACATACCGAGCCTACCCAGCCCTAACTGCAGGCTCACCTCACCAGTGCCCCCTGGTCAGCCCTGGCCATGAGAGGCCATGCACAACTCCCCTGAGGTTCCTTTGACCTCCTTGCTACCGTCGACCGAGGATGTGCTGCCAGTCTGACCATACCAACCCAGATCCAGGCAGGTGCTTCCTAACTGGGCACCCTTGACTAGAGTGAGTGGCAGTCACCGTGGTCATCCCACACAAGGCCCCAGACAACCAATGTCCTAGGACTGCAATGTAAAAGCCAGAATTTGGGGCTCTCGAGAAAAAAACACATGGCAAGATGGTCTGATCTAAGAACTGAGTGGGGTGATAATAGTGCCCACATGTGTGTGCAAGGCAGTACCTTCCCGCAGAATCCACTCACCGGGCAGCCCTGCTCCTGCCTGTGACGAGCACCAGATCCTGCAGATGACAGCTTTATTATGGCCCAGCACAATCTCCTTAACAGACGGTGGTTTCCTAATGCCATCACTTCTGCAGGAACAGGAAGCAGACCTCATGGACTCCTCCCCAGGGGCTGCCCCTCTCCCTGAGGGCCAGCTGTCCCTCTGGAGGGTCCCCCTAGCCCCACCGCCCAGACAGCAACTTTTGGCACCATTATCCTCTCCTCGTCCACCCCATGCCCCTCCTCTCATATCCTGTTCACATTTTCTCTTTATTCTAGTTGAATATTTGACATGTACAAGCAGTATATTTTGCAGAACATTTATGTCAAAATAGTGTTCTGCAACAGACACTCATGAACCTGTGGCCAACTTAACTGGACGTTTAGCAACAGTGCTGCCCCTCCCACACGCCCCTTCCACCTCATACACTCACAGAAACATGAATCTGGGTCTTTGTTTCCCTTGCCCCTCTTTTTAAAACACTTTTACCTTATTCTTGAAAGGCACTTCTGCTGGGCAGAGAATTCTGTGTGTGTGAGTGCTCAGTCATGTCCAACTCTTTTGTGACCCCATGGACTGTAGCCTGCCAGGCTCCTCTGTCCATGGAATTTTCCAGGCAAGAATATCTGGAGGGAGTTGCCATTTTCTCCTCCAGGGGATTTTCCTGACCCAGGGATTGAATCTGCATCTCCTGCATTGGCAAGCAGACCCTTTATCAACTGCGCCAACTGGGAAGCCCACTTGGGAAGCCCTGAGACTTCTACAGGACAGTTATTCTGTCCTTCAAAAGCGTGATTCTGCTGTCCTGCTTCTGAGAGCTCTGTACTCGTTCTAATGATTCCCTTCTTGGTTCTCTCTTCTCTCTGGTTGCTTCAGGACCTCCTGTGTTTGGTGCTTTCCTATTTCATTCTGATGAGCCAGCCTGCTCACCCCCATGTGGGTTTCCTCCGTCTCAGCTTATCTTCTAGGTGTTCTCTCCAGAGTGTCCTTAAGCAAATGGCAGCCAGTCCCACAGCTCGAATGGCTGCCTCTGGGCCAAGGAATGCCACGTTCACCAGCCCTGACCTCCACCCAAGTACCAGAGACATCTGTACCAACTCGCTCCATCCTCTCCCTCATCTCAGTTCAGCTTAGAGGACCACCTAGCTTCCCTGAGCCCACTCTTTTTTTTTTTTTGGCTGTACTGGATCTTAGTTGTGGCATGCAAGATTTAAGTTCCTGGACCAGGACTGAAGCCAGGCCCCCTGCTTTGGGAGCACAGAGTCTTAGTCACTGGACCACCAGGGAAGTCCCTCCTTGAGACCACTCTTGACCCCATAGGCCACTTGCCCCAGAGCAGCCAGGGTCAGTCAGATCATGTCACAATCTGTCTGAAACAACAAACTAGTGAGTGAAACAACAAATGAATCCAGGAAGGAACAAACTAATACATAAATGGTTTTAAGCACAGAGTGGCGGGGGGAAGGTGGGCGGGAGGTTAACAGCTGGGCACATTTGGAAAACAGTGAGACTTTGGGATAGGAGAGGGGGCAGGGTATCAGAGAGATGGGTGATATCACCTTGGTCAAGACCCCCTGGCTTGGTCTGACAGGCACAGGGAGCCACAGGTGGGTGGCCAGTGGCAGGATGAGTGCAATGGAGCCTCACGGATGCCCCTCCCCACCCCATGAGGCTCACGTGGGGCACACAGCACCCTCTAGTGCACGACCTGCCTGGGTGAGGCCAGAGTTGGCATTGAGCAAAGAAACCCTGAGGACACCTAAGAACAAAATCACTGACCACGGCTCAGGAAATGATGGCCTGGTAACTGAGGAACACTGCCAACTGGGAGACATTAGGCAGAATGACACACACATGCACACACACACGTGTGCACTCTCAGGCAGGGTCACCCTGTAGGATGCTCCACACACCCCACGATCTCCATTTTTTGTCCCAGATGGAGGCTGGCTTTGCAAGGGATTGTAATGTAATTTTGGCTTTTTAGGAAAAAAGCACAGGTCAGGAGAGCCAGTGCCTATGAGCGCAGAGATGGCCCTGCAGGCCAGCCCCACTTTGGCCATAAATGGGGCTGATGGTATGCTCAGTACCTCCTGTGTGTGGCCATAAAACCATCACCACCATCACCACCATTACCCAACCACAATCACCACCCCCAGCTACACCATTACCACTACCATGATCACCACTCTCCCCACAAGCACCATCACCTTCACCCCCCTCACCTACACAGCATCACCACCACCATCAATAACTTCACCTGAACTCCAGCCCCCCACTATATTATCATCCCCACACCCTAACCACTACTGACACCATCACCACCCTCCCCACAACCATCACCTCACACCTTCACCCACCAGCTTCACCACTACTGCTGACCATGCCTACACCATCACCACCCACCATCACTCCACCCTCCAACCATCGCCACCATCATCACTCTGCTAGGCATCCAGAGGCTTCCAAATGAAGCAGCTTTGCCAGGTTTGACCCACATAAGATGTGGGAAGAAAGCTGGACTGGAAAGACCCACAAAGCCAGCCCGGGCCTGTCCTGTTCACTGCTGCATTCCCAGAACCTTGCCTGATGCCTGGCACAGAGCAGGCGAGAAGGGAAGGCCTGGGTGGCCCTTTGAGAGCCAGCCACCTCTGTTCACGGGTCCTGGGCTCAGCTTAGATGTCACAAGCCAGTGCCTCCTTGCAGGGAATATGACAGCTTGCCCCAGTCCTCATGCTGGGAACTGAAGCCTCTCTACAAAATCATCAAGAAAACTCTGGCCTGTGCAGGTGTACCCAAAGCTGGACAGCTAAGTGCATACATGGGTGGTGAATACAAGCCAGGGCTAGCTACTTTACTTGGTGCCCAGTGAGGACACTAGTCACCATGAGAGCAGCCTCAATTCCAGTCTTAAATTCCCTCTTCCCAAATGCAGCCAGCAGCCCTCAGTGGACAGCCTGTGTTCCACTGTGGCCACAAGGCTGAGTGGCCTTCCTGGCCCGGACTGGGCACACAACAAAGGCCAGCTGGCACAAAGGCCTGGCACACAAGGAGGAGTGAGCAGCCACCCTGGCACACCCTGGATGCCCGGGGCTCTCCATGCTCCTGAGGATTCTGTCTAGCGCCGAGCCCAGGCACCTGCCTGCCTGTCTGGTCAGGGGCTTCACACATAGCCCAGCTCTGCAGACCTTCCCTCCATCATCCCTTCAGACTGAGCCTCATCGTGTGGTCCACAGTGGGCAGGGCAGGCGATCACATGCAGGGGTACTGTGTCTCCCCACACACCTGTCTGTGTGGGCCCTGCCTGGACAGGGTGGCTGGTGGCCTGGAGAGAGGAGGAGAGACCTGAGGACCAGGCCTTGCCTCAGAGGCACCACAGACCTGTACGTACAGGTACCTTCCTCCACACATGAAAAGCTCTGACTTGCCCACCTTACCCGAGCTCTTACTGTAGACCTCAGTCTCCCCGCCTGTTTCCCAATTCTGAGAAAGAGAATTCACTTCTTGCTCTCAGAATGGAACTGCAACCAGGCCTAGGTCTCCTGACAACCCCCTCCTCTGCCATGCCATCTACGTAGTCCTCTGCTGATGGGCAGGAAGGGGTCAGGGTGTGGCTGAAGTTTGGGGTAGTGAGGTGTGCAGACGAGATCTGCAGCCCAGCTGCATGGAGCCAGCAGCCCAAATTCCTCCCTTGTGCCCAGGCCCCAACCTTCTGCTCCCAGAGGCCTGAGGGCCAGGCTGCACCCAGCAGGCACCCGTGGCCACCACCCACGTCCCCACCCGCCCAGACCAGCTGCAACAGCCTCGCTCAGATGATGGACACTCATGCCCAAATGTGATTTCCCAGCTGCCGCTGAGTTAATCACCAGCCTCACTAGCAGTTCCTTCTGGCTTCTATGCAAAGGAAACTGCCAATTAGGTTACAATTAATTTCTTTACCCAGGGCAAAGCCTGACTGGAAAAAGACTGGCCACCCAAGTGGCCTGATGATGACTGTTCTGCAGGTCACCAGGCTCCCTTGGCTCTGGGGTTCCTGCGCTCTGTGGCCCCAGCCAACGGCAGGTGTGTCAGCCCCGGCCTGGTCAGGTCAGCCCTGGCGACCGGTCAGGACATCCCAGGCTTTGACTCTGGTGCTGCTGCCCAGCAACTGTCCCCCTCACACCCAGCAGGGCACTATGATTCAGATCTCAACAAATCTGTCACCTCGTTGGACCTCCTTGAACAGCCATGGTCCTGCCCCTTTCTGCCCCTCCCCCCAGCACCGGTTTCGCCCAGCCCAGGTTTACCATTAACCAGCAAGGGCTTCCCCAAAGGTTCATCAGGTAAAGAATCTGCCTGCGATGCAGGCGACACAGGTTCGATCCTTGGCTCGGGAAGATCCCCTGGAGGAGGAAATGGCAACCCACTCCAGTATTCTTGCCTGGAGAATCCCATGGACAGAGGAGTCTGATGGGCTACAGTCTATGGCGTTGCAAAGAGTTGGATTTGACTAAGCACGAGTGAGACTTCTTTATTGGGTTGGCCAAAAAGGTCGTTTGAGTTTTTAAAGCACGATATTACAAAAAAACCCAAACTAACTTTTTGGCAAGTAAATGCATTCTTCCTGAGAAGCTTTATTCCAAATGCTTCACGTGCATCACCCTACTAATGGACAGGACAACTGCCAGAGGTAAGGACAACTTCTGGTTCCTGTCTTAGAGCAAGGAAACCAAGGCAGAGAGAGGCTACCTTGCCCAAGGCTGTACAGAGTGAGTGAGCCAGGACTTAAGGGTTCTACTCTTAGGTATGCGTGGCCACCAGGCTCCTCTGCTCGGTGACGGCTGTGCACACACATGTGGAAAAGCCAGGGCACCATGACCTGGGACTCCAGGCCACCCATCCACCTGCTTGCTGACCAGGTGGAAAATGCAACCTAAATAATCCTCCATAGTCTTCTTCAGCCTCCTCAAAAATGCAGGTGCCCTTAAAAGTCTCCTCGTGGAAATTTGCTCTTTCATATCTCACTGAAACAGAGCAAAAGCCCAGGAAGACGTGACCAGGGGGGAGTTTGCTCAGCCAGCGCTGTCCAACAGGGATGGACATGGTCAAGGCTGCTGAGTGTGCAGGTACCTGGGGATGCTAGGGGCCTGATGTGCCCATGCCCCCTGGACACAGGACTGAGCCTTGAGGGGTCCTTTTCTTTGCCGCTGTTAGATCCTACTATTCGATACCTGGGTCGGGAAGATCCCCTGGAGGAGGAAATGGCAACCCACGCCAGTATTCTTGCCTGGAGAATCCCATGGACAGAGGAGCCTGGAGGGCTAGAGTCCCTGTGGTTGCAAAGAGTAGGATACAACTGAGCATGTGTGCGTGCACACGTGCACATGCATGCACATACACACACACATTTCACCTTCAGAAGTGAGTCTAGATACAAAGGAGAGATTTAAGCATGACTCGTGAAAGCAGAGAGACAAGTGCAGAGCCAGGCCCCGGCCACGCTCCTTCTCTGTCTTCCTGCATGGCCCGCTCAGTGCTCAGCCTCCCTGCATCTGTTCCCAGCTGTGAACAGGGACAGGGACCCTCCCTGGAAGGACTGCTGGGACCAAGCGCCTACTGGTGGGAGCCAGAGCCACTTCTCCTCTTTTCTCCCTCTCTTTTTTTTTTTTGCAAAGAACATGTGGTTTATTAAAGAGAGCTTGTCGTCAGCAGCATTTATTCAATGAACAAAACAAATGAAAAAATAAAAGCAGACTAACATTCTGACCATTGGAGTGAGACTGACTGAATTCATTCAGCCCAGTGTCCAGAGTCCCAGGGGCAGCTGCCCAAGGAGGAAGCCTTGGAGTCTCGGGGTCTCTTGGCACCTCCCTTGAGAGTCTTGCGGGGGGTGGGGGCGTGGAAATTGCCAAGGGCAAGCCTTCCCATTGGAGGAGCTCAGTCTAACCTGGGTATGGTCCCTGTGCTCTTTTGACCTTCATCACAAAGTCAAGGAGAGGACACTGGACCCAGGTCTGCCACTGAGGCAAATCAGATGCAGTGATGCAGGATGGTCCCAGGAAAGAGGAGGGCAGAGGGACAGGCAAGAGGGAATGCACTGGGGTCCTGGTCAGTGTCTGCTGGGTCACAGCTGCGGCCCCAGCCTCGGGCTGTGAAGGGATCACACAGGGGCTGACCACCAGCAGACGAGTTCTGGTACAAGGGTGACCCAGGCTGCTGGGAGGATGTGTGTTTTTGCCTCATACTGGTGTGGTGTCTTTACACACTAGTTCTCCCTTACACCCAGTTCTACTACAGAGCTCAGAGCTCCCCCAGCCAGGACCTCCTGGAAAACCAGGAAGGTCCCAGAGGCAGGGAGAGAGGATGCTGACTGACTCTGGAAGGTCAGGAAGACCATGTCTCCAACCTGCTTCCTCCTTTCCAGCCTTACCCTTCATTTCCAAACCAAGCACTTGTCAACCTGCAATAAATAACCAGGAGTCTGAATAAAGAGCAAAAATCTCCAAGATACTGTGTGGGAAGAGGAAGAAAAAGGGAAGCATACAAAGTCCCAGAAGCATCCACAGGACAGTCTGGCAAGGAGCCGCCTCCTCCCTGACTCCTGAATGAGACCTCCCTGGGCCCACAAAGGCTTCCTGATAACCCCCCAGTCAAGATCTTCCCACCCTGAGCAGGGTCCCAGCACTCATGCAGCTTCTGGGTGCGAGGGGTGGGGCACACTGCTTTGGTACATTCTGCTGTCCCAGGAAAACAGCTTCAAGGAACTGGCAGTACGACATCACACAGCTGCAATTACGGTAATCAACTTACGCCAGATCTGCCTGGTTATTTTTAGAGTCTGGATTGAGGCGAAGAGTTGACTCGTTGGAAAAGACCCTGATGCTGGGAGAGATTGGGGTCAGGAGGAGAAGGGGACGACAGAGGATGAGATGTCTGGATGGCATCACTGACAAGATGGGCATGAGTTTGAGTAAACTCCGGGAGTTGGTGATGGACAGGGAGGCCTGGTGTGCTGCGATTCATGGGGTCACAAAGAGTCGGACATGACTGAGCGACTGAACTGAACTGAACCAAAGACAGGGCAGCCCTGGGTTCTTCTATTGCTCAGTCCTGCCTTGTCAAGCGGGCTGAGTAGGTCACTGGTCCCCAGAACCTTGCATCTTCCTCCCCAGCCCCAGATCTTCTACAGAATGGTCCTTGGGCACTGGCATCTCACTTATAAGAAGGGACACCATTGCTTCTGGGACATTTGAGCTCAATGTGGCTTTAGGGTGTCTTCTGAGACTATCCTTAGGGTCCCAGTGGGGTCACAATGACTCAACCCCACAGAAGGACACTGGATGAAGCCATGTCCTCTTCAAAAGGGACCTGGGGTTCGGACACTGAAATGTTTCTGGCCAAAAACTGCTTCTTGGCAACACCTGGTGGAAATTTGATAAAGCAAAGTAAACTCAACAACAAAAGAAGGTCCACCCAATTAAAACAGGGGCAAAATAGTTGCTTCTCCAAAAAAAGATACAAATGGCCCAGAAGCACTAGAAAAGATTCTCAGCATCACTGATAATTAAGAAAAAGCAAATCAAAACCATAGATGAGGACACTGTTTGTATCCAAGAAGATGGATACAATTTAAAAATATAAATAGAAAGTAACCTGTTGGTGAGGATGTGGTAAAACTAGAACTCTCACACACAGCTGGTAAAATTGTACAATGTTTCAGTTGTTATCAGAAAATAGCTTGGCAGTTCCTCAAAACAGAGAAGTTGAAATTAACATACGACCCAGCAATTCTACTCCAAAGTAAATACCTAAGAGAACTGAAAACAGGGATTCAAACAGATACTCACACAAAAATATCCACAGCAGCATTATTCACAAAAGTCAAAAGATGTAAACAACCCAAATGTCCCCCGACATGAATGAATAAATAAATGTGATACATGTTGCGTTGGCCCGAAAGTTCATAAACCCAAACAAACTTCCTGGCCAACCCAATACATGCAATGTAATATTACTCACCCTTAAAAAGGAATGAAATACCAATACATGCTACAACAGGGATATACCTCCAACCAAGTAAAAGGAGCTGGATACAAATGAAAGGTCAATTTATTCTAAATATCCAAAATAGACAAGTCCATAGAGACAGGTGCAGAGTGGCAGTTACCAGGGGCTAGTGTGGGGGGACTAGGCGCACTGCCTAATGGGTATGGGGTTTCCTTTGGGGGATTAACAATAATGTTCTGGAATTACACAGGGGTGATGAATATGCAATGCTGTGAATGTGCTAAATCCCACTCAACTGTTCACTCTAATTTTGTGTTGTTAATTTCATACCTCAAAAGAAGTGAATTTTAATTGTTTACCACCCTGTTCTTCCCCCCATCTCCGCAGGAGAGACCACCCTGGAAGACGCAAGGGCACAAGTCCAGAGCGGACCCCAGGAGCCTGCACAGGTGCCCCAGTGTGCATCCCACGAAACCACCATGCTCTCCTCTGCACACCGGCTTCTCTCACAGAGAAAAGGACCCTGTGATGGGGTTCCAGCCTGTGGAAATGGGCAAAGAGCCCAGGGCCCTACAAACCCGGCTCCTCAGAGCTCTGGGCCCCTCTTGTGCACACAGTCAGGTGTGGAGTGGCTGCCAAGGGCAGGGAGCGGGGATCAGGAGACAAATGAACAGTGTTGAGACGTTGAGCCTGGGGGTTCCTGTCACCCCCAAGTTCACAGTCTTTCCTGCTCACATAG
Source organism: Cervus elaphus (assembly GCF_910594005.1). Classification (NCBI taxonomy): domain Eukaryota; kingdom Metazoa; phylum Chordata; class Mammalia; order Artiodactyla; family Cervidae; genus Cervus; species Cervus elaphus. Next base: position 65,458 of record NW_025316759.1, read on the forward strand.
GTACAGGGGATAGGAGGCTGCAGAAGATTCAAGAGGGTCCCAGGGGAGACTTCTCAAGGCTCTGTGGAGGCACATGTGTGATCTCCTGTAAAGATCCCCTGCAGGTGCCAATCTGATGAGGAGGCTCAACCCAGTGACAAAGCATGTGCTCACAGCACAGAGTACACGGTCACCTTGCACCCATGTCATGGCCAAGAGGTGGCGGAATGGAGCCCTGATTCCATCCTTTCTCCTTCCCAGAAAGAAAAAAAAAAGAGCAGCAGATGCACCACGGGCAATGCTGGAAGGGCAGGATAGGGGAGGAGGGAAGGAGAAAGCACACTCTGAACCAGCCCCCCAGCTTCTGGGTCTTTCGCTGTTTCACCGTATCTGTGTCTTTGACTGTTTCAGGGGCAGAAAAACTTAAGAAACTCCATAAACTCCTTCCCTCCACTCGGACTCCCACCACCACGCTGTGCACCCCAGATTGCCCCCCACCCCCACACCTGTCTCACTCTCAGGTTCTGGCACACAGAACATATATCTTCCCAAGCATTTTCCAGGCTGTTAGTTAAAGCTTAGGAACTTATAGTTTTTCTTTTCCTTTTTTTGTTAATTAAAGCTTAGGACTTATATGGTTTCTTTCCCCCTTTTGCTAAGACCAAGAACCACTGGAGTTTTCTGGCAATCCCATAGGCAGCAATGGGGGACTAGAACCAGTTCTGATGTCCATCGTCTCACCAGGGAGGTTTTGATTGTTTCAGAAGCAGAATCGTTTCTTCAATCACAGGGCAGTCAGAGCTGGTACTCAGGACACAGCTTGGAGCTCTGCCTCTCTCTCCCAGCCACCCTGCCCCTTAGATACTTCTCTGGAGCCCAGGGCCCTGTGGAACCCAGACAGTAGCTCCCAGGTCAGAAAAGTGAAGGCTTAAGATGGGGATAAAGTAAAGTCCCAGTACCTGAATCTGGGGGCGGTGGGCTGGGGCCCCCAGGACCTGGGTCGGGTCCCAGAACTGAGCCCTGCCCGCCACAGAGGCCCCTAGTCCCACTAGGTATCCTTGATGTCACGGAGAGCCTGCATCGGCCGGACCAACAGGTGGGCACACACCTGTCCAGGTGCACAGGTGACCTTTCTACAGTGGTGCCTTAGCTGCTTTACTCTGTGGAGCCGCTCACCAGGCAAAAGCAAACAGAGGTGTTTGCTCAGGGCTGGCCACCTGCTCTCCTTGAGGGCCCAGGTGGTGCCTGAACTGCCTTCCCCAAGCTCCTGCTGGCGTCATCACCCCCACAACCACGCTTTCTAGGGGGCGTCAGTTCTACCTCCCTGCTCTCTCTCGCCCCACCCTACCTTGCCCAGGGTCTTGCAGTGGACAGCTGATAGGGCCACTGGCTTTCAGGCTCCAGCCTCAGGGACAGGTGCCAGGGGCTCCCACAGTTACCCAGCTGTGAGGCCAGAGCTTGATGGAAGCCCAGGTCTCGTCTGGTCCAGAGCTTGGGAAGGCGGATGGTGGGAGGATTGGGAGGTGAAGCCAGGCAGGAAGTGGGCCCCGTCCACAGGGGCTCCCAGGGCTTCAGCCCAAAGAGGACAATACCCTCAGGTCCTCTCAGGTATGGCGGAGCTCTGTCTTGGGAGCCACAGCCTCCCTTGAGCATGGGAACACAGGGGTCGGGGAGGGGGACCTGGGCTGCCAGTCCGCTGCTCTGGGGTAGGGAGGGAAAGCCGTGTGGGCTCTGGAGGCCTGAGTCTTCATACCCCTTCAGGCCCCTCTGAGACCACCCAGGTCATGGCCCTGGGTGATCTCTCTGAGTCACACCAACCCCCCAGCCTTCCAGGAGCTGAAGCACGCCCACCCATAAAGCATAGCACTCTGCCCTTGAAGACCCAGGGGAAGCAAGTGAGAAGGAAGGAGGGAGGGAGGGAGGGAGGGGGATGTCCTCCACCGCCATCACACCCTGTGGCCCAAGCCCAGAAGGGCCCCTTTCCTGCCTGGCAGCCCACCATCCCCGCTTCCACCCTGCCCCATAGCCTGCCTTCTGCCACGCACTTCCATTTGATATCACACACACACATTTGAGATAAATGACAGCTTGGCGCTTCCTTTACTGCCCATTTCTCCTATATGGAGACAGCTCTGAGGTCAAAGTCACCTTCTGCATTCTCCCCGGGTGCACCCCTAGTCCTGGAGAAGCTGCCTGGGTGGCAGGTGGTCCCTCGGAGCGTGTATGTGGGCTGCTCACCAGTAGTGTTATTGTTACTATTAAGTCACTCTCTCAGAAAAACAATTGCAGAAACCAGGAAGAAGAAGAGAAAGAAATGAAGAGGAGAAGATGAGGGACTGGAGCCTGAACACAACCCCCACAGGAGGAAGTGTCCTCCCCCACATCCACAGGAAGGGGGTGGGTCTCCAGAGTGGAGACTAGCCACTTCTTCAGGATAGAAGGAAGCAATACCGTTGTTGGGGGGCACTTCTCCAGCTCTGCCTCTTTCCTGGGGAGCCCAGCGGGCACTTTCTTCTCCCAGAATGTCCTGGAATCCAGGTAAGGAGACACAGTCACACCCATGTGCCCTGAAGCCCAGCCCCTGCCCCCCCCCCCACTCCTCAGCACAGTGGCTTCTGTCAGGTTCTAGGTCCCCAGGCAGAGGCGGGTGCAAGGGTCACACTCTCAGCCTACACCACTAGCACGCCCCCTCCCCTGGGGCCAGTTATGACAGGATCCCACCTGGAGGCAGTTCCTGGACCTGTAGGACTCCCAGACATCAGCTGTAGCTGATGTAGAATCAGCTGAGAATCAGCCCGAGTCCTGGGGGCTCCTGACTCAGGTGTTGGGGAGCATGGCAGCACACTTCCGTCCCAGACCCAGGCCAGGCTGTCCCTCGGGCCCCTGGAGCACCCCACCAGAGGGTGACCAGTGGGTGAGCAGACTCAGGGCGACCTTCCCCACGCCCACCCCCGGACTCCTCCTGAGCCCTGTTGCAGGCCCCCACCACCGCTGGCCCAGAGGAGGGGCTTGCTGAAAACCAGAGGACCAGGGCCACAGAGTCATGAAGTCCTCTTCACGGGCTCAGGTACACGGGCTGTGGGAGCCTCAGTTTTCTTACCTGTGAAATGGGAATACAAAGCCACATCCCTCAGGGTTTCGGGAGGATACAGTGAGTAGCAGACAGGCGGTGCTGTGCACAGGATCAGCATGCCGTGGGCCCCCTGGGGTGGCCGTTGCTGGCATCACCTTATCCAGTTAAGACCAATGGGCAGAGGACACCTCTTTTGGGTCACAGGGGGAGAAGCCCTCAGGCAAGGCAGCAGTTTCCTGCCCCCCCACCCCGCTTCCGCTTGGCACCCCATACTCCAGGTCCCATAATTTTTAATTTGTTTTCTCCTCCCCTGGCTAAAAGGCCATTAGCACCCCATTAGGTAAAAGAATCCCATTTTCTTCACACCACCAAGGAAACAGTGATTTACTTAGCCATCCTTAATGCAATTCTGCAGAATAAAGGCAATTTTGCAATGGTCTCAATAAACTTCCCCATTTGCTCTCTGCTCGCAGACCCCACTCTTAGGAGCCTACCAGCTGACCCAGCCCCTTGCTCCCTCAGAAGGCTGGACTCTGCTAGGGCCCAGGACAGTCAGTGTGGGGCGCAGGCAGCTCCCAGAGGCCAGAAGGGCTTTAGGGGGACCCAGGTGAGCCTGGTGAAGCACACCACCACTCGTCCCTGGCCAGAGAGGGAAGGAGCAGAAAGAGAAACAAAGAGGTCAGCAGAGCAGTCTTCCTGGCTGAGGGGCTGCACTGGCACCCGCTGGTCCAGCAGAAGTGGTCCAACTGCAGAGGGGCAGGGCCCGCAGCCTGGAGAGAGGCTGTAAGTCATGGCCCATACTGGGAGTGAGAGGCCCCAGGGGCGTGCAGGCACAGGGGGCAGGTCTCTCCTTGTGGGCAGAGGTGCTGAGCAAAACGGGACCCCAGAAGCCAGGCCAGGAAGATGGCAGGTGCGAGGCCTCGTGAGGAAGAGCAGGGGGTCAGGGAGAAGGTGCTGGGTGAGCAGTCAGCCTGAGACATTCAGGGAGAGCCCTGGAAGCTGGGAATCAGTCTCTTCATCCATGCCACGGGGACATCTGTACCTGCACTGGAGCAGTAAAACGCCACACACTCTTCTGAGAACAACTTCTAGATGGGTCCAGGATGCCCCAGGTGGACAGGCTGTGCCCCCTGAGTGTGAGCAGGGAGGAGCAGGTGTCCCTGTGTATACACGCGGGGGTCGCAATGTGTGGGAGTAGCAGGGAGGGGGGCTGGGTTTCCCAGACAAGGGTGTAGTGTGAGGGGCCGAGCATGGGTGTGAGTGTGTCCACAGGCCTCATGATCACATATCCTTGAGAAAGGGCAGTGGTGTCTCGGTGATCACCAAGAGTGAGCATGAGAGTGAGTGTGTGTGTGTGTGTGTGTGTGAGCATGTGAGTGTGTGCCCATGTGTGCCCTCACACAGATACCAGAGTGTGGGTGAGGAGTACTGCCCTACTCTGGGAGTCTGTGTCTGGGATGGCGCCTTTTTCTGAAGGCGTGTGCATTCTTACACAATGAGAGTGTGTACACATGGAGAGGGGCACACACTAGGGGTCTGGTGATGTCCTATGACCTTGGTCTGAGCACCCCTGAGCCCTCTAGCCCATCCCTGCCAGCCCTGAGGCAGTGCTTTCCTTCCCTAACACTGGGGTCCAGGCCACTGCCGCTCCACCTGGTTGCCTCCCTACCCAGCCTCTCATCAGTCACCCAGCACAGAAGAGAGCTTCCGGTCTGGGGGAGGTAGGTCTAGGCCAGCAGGGAGGGCTTTCATCCCCTAGAGACCCAGCCCATACCCCAGGTAACAGGCACGGCCACTGAAGGGCCGCATCCACAAGGGGGCGCCCCGAGGCCGGGCTACTCCCAGCCTGGGCGAGTCCCGGAGCAGTGGCCCCCGCTCACTTGCGGCAGTCTGGAGCACCACACCGAGAGGGCTCCAGAACTGCCACTCTGAGTAGTGTGCCCTCAGGCCTCTCCAAACGCCCAGCTGTCTCCTCCTGAGTACCGCGGGGCCACCTCTCCACTCTCAGTGTCGTCAATCACGGTTTCTTACTCATCCTGTTGGAAGAGTGGGTGGGGCAGGAGACCTGCTTTCCCTGGATTGGAGGGCCTTTCTCCCACCACCCAACTCCTTGAGTCCAGGCTGTGAAAAAGCCACTTGCATTCCTACCAAGTGTCACAGGTCCATGCTGGCGGCCCCGCTCCCAGTCCAGTCCTCCTAGCCTCAGCTGGACACCTTGGCTAAGCACAGGAGAGGCATGGGAAGTCCTCTGCTAGGTTCTGAGGCTGCCCAGTCCACCCTGGCTTCGGCCTCTCACCTGATCACCCGCCCATTACTACAAAGTTGCAACACAGAGTTACAAGAGATCTTCTGAACGCCTTGTCTGTGTTTACTTCTGCCCTGTTTTCAACCTTCTGTTTCCGCCTCACAGCACCCTGACCCCAGACTCCCAATGCTTCCCCCATTCTTCCCGGGGGCATGGGAAGGATTTCTCCCCTGCCTTTCCTGTGATGGGCTGGGGGCCCATTCTAGTTTAAGTATCTGACTCTTGAGCTTGGGATCCAGTCATACAAATGAAACCTTGGGCAGGCCTGTGAACCCACCGTCAGTGCAGGACCCAGGGCCAGAAGCAGGGAACCACTAACTGCCTCTTGTATTCCTAAAGGCTGAAGGGAAAGGTGGGGAAGGGTGGCGGGGGCTACTCTCAGAGGGAAATTTAGTACATACATATAAGTATTTAAGAAAAAGAAATTGGGGACAATTTTAGAGAAACTAAAATTCGTGGCCACGGGGGGGGGCGGGGCGGTAAGGAGCAGATTCCACAGCCTTGGGATTCATTCATCTGTCGAGAGTTTTGGAGGTGGGGGCAGTGACCAGCCTTTGCAAAGCCACTTCGAATCCTCCCAGCACCGATGCTGACGACACACAGCCCTACTCCACTCCAGGATGGTAAAAGCGCTTGGTGCATGTTGGCCCCGAACCGTCAAATGGTGCCAAAGACCGCGCCTTCAGGTACCCCTGCGGGGCAGCAACAGGAGACTCTAAAGACACGGGTGGGACTGGAGCCAGGGCTGGCGGCGCTGGGCCAGCCCGAGCGGGCCCTCGAGGGCAGCCTCCCTAGAAACCACAGGCTTGGGGGATTTTTAAGAAGTAGGGTGGCAAAAACTCACAAGGAAAAGCAACCGTTTTAAAAAGAGCAGATCTCCTCCGGTCTCACCCCAGAGAGGATATCAGAGCCGGAGGAGAAACGCACCGACGTGGAGTGTGACAAGGAAACCAAGATGGAGCAATCGTTTACAGAAACACAACTCCTCCTGCCCCAGTGGCAGGCTTTTCAGGGCTACCTTACCCGTCGTCCCCCACCTGCACCGAAACGCCAACAAGATCCGCTCGGTTCGCCCCAGACGCCGCTGTGGCGCGAGGCGCGACCAGGCAGGCAAGCGCGGCTGTGACTCGGGCCCTGGGCACAGGCGCCCGGCCCGTGTCCCGCTCCGGCCCGAGACCCGCCCAGCCTGGGGCCCGAGACGCGCTGCCCGCCACACCACCCGACTCCCAATGGAGCCCAAGCGGCCAGTAACTGCGTGGCCCGCTGCCCGCCGGGAACAGAAAGGAGTTTTCGAATGCGTCCACTCCACCGCGCGGCTCCAACTTCGCCCCGACCGCCGCGGGCACCAGTCCCCGACAGAACTCACCTTCGCCGAGCAGGGGCAGCAGCAGAAGCAGGAACCGCAGCCCCACGGCGCTGGCCGTCGCCTTCGCCATCGCCGATGCACGCTGCGGCTGCGGCGAGAGGGACGCTTCCTTGGGCTGGGGGGCTCAGCAGCGGGGTGCGGCGCTCAGCACCGCCCGTCCTGGAGCGGAGGACGCAGTGAACACTGCGGGCACCGAGCGTCGGGGCGCGGGCTCCAGGGCACTCTCCGCAGCTGTGCTCGGGGCTCGGAGCACATGACTGAGGAGGGGAGGGCGCGGGCTGCGCACGAGGCGAGAGCAGGGGCGGGGCGGGGCAGTGAGGGCGGCGTGGGGGGGGGCGGGGCGGCGGGGGGGCGGGGCCAGGGTGCGGAAGTAAAGGCGGGGCGCCGGGTACCTCCCCAGTCGATCCCTGGTGCGGTTACCCCGGAGAGAGGGTATGGAGACCAGAGCCGGACGGGGTGCAGGCCGGGCGGGGCTCGAGTAGGGGCGAGGTGCGGGACCCGGCTACCGGCCTGGCAGCCGCGGCCCCAAGCCGTGCACCTCCGCACGCACAGTCACTCTTCCTCAGCCTGTGCGCCCTCTCGCTGTCTCTGCGCTTCGACCTTCCCTGCCGCCCAGAGAGGGCAGGGAAACCAGGCGGGGATGCGGGGTCTGGGCGGACTGGCTGGGGGTGAGCCGGAACGGACCTGCAGACCAGGCAGGCGCCCCGCCTCCAGGCTCCGGGCGCGGCGCGCATCCTCCGCCATTTCGCGGAGGGGGGAGGTGCCGTGGGAGCGTGGCCTCTCTGGCGGCCGGAGGCGGGAGGAGGGGAAGAGCCCCCGCGAGGGACCCGGAGCCGGCGCGCCTTCTGCGCACTCCAGGGGTGCGCCTGGCGAGTGGCTTCCGTAGTCCCTCTGGGGGTGTCCTAGCGGTAGTTTGTGAACCCCTCTTTAGGACTGGTCCAGCCAATGAAAACAGGAATCTGACCGGGCACACCTTTCAAAGAGACGGGGAGCCGGCGTTAACGGGATGCTTGGAGGGTAATACCCTTTCCCCCCCACCACACATTAGAATTCTTAGGATGTGGGGCTGACAGGGTAGCAGAGCAAGTAGCAAGAAGGAACTGGAGCCCAAAAGAATTTAATTTTTGCTCCAAGAAATGATGCCTATAAACACATCTGATACTAAAAAGAGGGAAGACTCTGGGTCCCTAACATGGGAGGTCCTGGGGTGAGGCGGGAGGTGGGTACTAGGCTCCTGTGGGAAAAGTCCACTGTTCTCCTCCCGCCTCCCAGCTGCCTTTTGAGGTCTGGCCCCCACCGGGGCACAGAGGAATGGGATGCACATAGGAGCTTGGGGTGGGAGGATCCCAGGTCCCTAGACCTGAGGTGCCCCTATTTCAGGGTCTTTTCTTCCTGCTGTGCACAGAGCCGCGCCCTCCTGCCTGGCTGAGCTCAGAGCTGAGTAAGAGCTGCGCACATCACTGCAGATAAGAAGTCAAAGTGAAGTCACTTGCCATGAGGAGGAGGAGCTGCCAAGACAGGCTGGCTGGGGGCTCTGCCCCCTGAGATGTCCAAGCCAGCCTGTTGGCAGAAGGCCAGGGCACAGTGCTATCAGCTCAGGAGAGCCACCCTGCGGCCACCAGACCTTATGTTGCCTGCCTCACCCTCCCAGGGCTTCAGGCTCTTGGACATCTGGGGCTGGAGTTGGCTGTGGGGGATTCCCCTGGGTGTGGGCGAGCTACCTCTGGTGCTAATAGTAACCACCAAGGCTGAGCTGCTCAGGCCTGTGCACAGCAAAGGGACCTGGGTTAGGAAGGGAGATCCCAAGAGAGACTTCTTTGTTACACACAGACTTCTGTGACAGGAGGATGCAGAATGAAGAGGGGTGGCCTGGTGCATTCTTTCCAACTGGCCCCACCCTTGTGGAACTGCCCCAGCCAAGCCTTGGCTAACACTGGTCAGGCCGGATGTCCAGTCGTGCTCTGGGTGACCACCTCAAGGGCCCATTGGACACTGTGCTCCTGCCTGATCCCCTCAGGCCCTTCCACTCCTTCTCTACCACCACCCTTGGGGGTCTTGAGAGGACATCTAAGACTATGGTGGGGGTATTGCCTTCTTCTTAGAAAAAAGTCCAGGGAGCCTCCTATGTGTAGTTTTATCCCCGTCTGTGTATGTACACATGTATGCATGAGCATATACCTGTGTCTTGTGCAGGACACGGATGTACACTCGCCCCCATGTGTATGCCCAGAGACCTGACCAGATAATCATCCAGGAGAGGGCAGAGGTGAAGCGTTGGGCTTTCTGGCCTTGGGTCCTGCATATCTATGAGACCCCCATGAGTCCCAGACAAGGCCCATCTCCACCAGGAGGCCTGACATCAACTCTTTGCCCCAGTCACCCTTCCATGGGCCACCCCAATGGAGTTGTTTTTCTCCTCTGAATTTCTGGCCCCACCTTGCTCTTTTCCCTTCCTTCCTCTGTTCTTCCTTTTCCTCCCTTGCCTGCTTCCCTCCCTCTTCTCTGGAAGAATCTCTTCTCCATTCCTCCCCACAGCACAAGAACCAGGCTAGCTGCATCACTGGGGCCTTGGGGTCTTCATCATGTACTAGAACATGGAAGTAATAATACAGTAACTACCTGGCAGTGCTGTGAGGCTGAACCCAAATGAAGCTTTGACAGAATCAGCACTGTTTCTGGTTGTCTAGAAAATGAGCTTTTTTTTTTTTTTTGGCTCTTCTTCCAGGGGTCCTCTAAAGTCCAAGGTGCTGTCTGGATGTTAGGCTGGGGGCAGTGACCTGGTGTGAAGGTTGCAGGTAGGCTCTGAGTTGTATTGAAGCCATCTCTCTCTGGTCTGTGTGACCTCAGCATGTTTGCAACATCTCTGGGCCTCAGGAAAGCAGAGCTCTCTCCCTTTAGGTGCCTGAGGACAGGTGAATCCGAGGCAATGGGCAGGAGCTGTCCTTGTTATCACTGGTTCCCGTCAGCTGTGGAAGCTGAGCTGAGGCAAGAGTGGTCAGTGGACCTAGCTCAGGTAGCACAGAACACAGGTGACCCCTAAAACGGGCTGTCTGCTGCCCCAGCTCTGGCTTCCCACCTGCACAGGTAACAAGTCACACCTGCATGGGGCTGGCAGCCAATGATACCAGCCTGCAGGAGCCAATGCCTGTCTCCAGCCCTCCCCACAGGACCTACAGCTTTCTCAGTGGAAGGAGAGAGAGCCCTAGAACCCCAGAGTCCTCTTTGCCACCGCAGCACTTATCTGAGCATGTAATTACACATTCGGGAGTGGTGGGTTGATTTCTGCTCATACCTCACCCAGGCTTTGGGGGCTTTGCTCACATCAAGTCCCCAGCCCAAGGGTACCACTGGCTGGAGGCCACTGGAACCTAATGGGGCCTCAGGCCTGGCAGTGCCTGCCTCTTGCCTCAAGGACACCAAAGAGAAGGACTGACCTAGCTTACAAGCAAGCCATAGCAGTAACAGGGAGCTCGAATTGGCCAGTCCAACAGATATGACCTGAATGCTCTTTAGAAAAAACATCTCCCAGGGCAGTTTCATAATCTGCCTCGTAATGCAGATTTAGACAAGTTTTTACGAATGCACTTTTTAAAATAGGTCTTAATGGATCCTTTGCAGTAGTTACAGCCCATTGTGTAAATGCAAACAGAAGGTTTTTTGAAAACATGTATTATTGATCAGAAAGGCAGCAGCAATTAGAAGCCAGTATGTCATATCATTCAATACACACTTCCTATACAGTCCTGCTTGTGCTCATTCATAACTTTCTGACAAATTATCCTGTCACTGGGAAGCCTTTTCTTTTCCCTTTTGCTTCTAGAAGCAAAGGCGAACCTCTCCATCAGTTATTAGCTAGAGGTGAATGAAAAATTAAGCTTACCTTTACCATCACAAAACCTATTTATGAATTCTCCAGTTTCCAGACTGAAATGACAAAACCTTCAGGTAAGATGGATGATGCCTCTTGATTTGTTCTGTGGCCCACAGTGGAAAAACAAAACAAAACTGGTGACAGGTAGCATATGCTACCTGTCATATTCAGGTGGGCAGAATCACAAAGCCAGGGAGGTCTGCCTTGTGGCAGGGTTGCTTAGCCAGGGTCTACAAGGAGGGGCCTTGGATGTCCCTCCCTGGTCATGTAACCTAAAATGATCAACAAGCATGAAGTTGAGCCTTGTTTTTGCTCAAAAATTCACATCCGAGTCTTTATTTCACCTGATCTGCACATTTACCATTTATTCTTCTTCTTGAAAAGTTCATCTATTTAATAAATACTTGCTGGGCACTATTTTCCCAGCACCCTTTTCAAACTACAGTGAGATAAGCCAAGACCCTTCCTTTGGGGTGCTTCTCAAGGACAATCACCAACACATAAGGTACAGACACACAGAGCATTCACAAGTGACCCCAGATGGGGAGGGGCATGGGGCAGGGTGTCTGTCAGGGCGGATGTCCCGGGGAGTTGACTTTGGGCAAAGAAGACAGAGCTCTGGGGATGGTGCTGCCCACAGGGAGTGGGGGAAGTGACAGGGTGGGCCTTGGGGTTTCCTCTGTTGCCCCAGCAGGGATAAGGGGTCTTTGTCTCCCCATGAAGCACCTCCTTGGCAGCCTCACCTCACCCCTCTAGAAGGTGCAGTTCTGGTCTCTGAGAGGGTTACAGCCTGCAGGATTGGCAGAGTGAATGCTCTGACCCAGGCAATCTTTAGGAGTGGAAAAAGTCTGCTGTGTTCTTGGTGTGCTGACAAATAGGAAGTCCATTGACTTAATGTCCTGTAATGGCTTCTGAGGCCTCCTTGCCCAGGATGGGGTGGGTGCAGCTCCAGGCACGGTGTGCTGCTTCTACATCCATCTCAGGCCTGCGGGTGCTGAGGCAGTGTGTGTGTGGGGGTGCCGCCGTCCCTGAAAAGGAGGGGGAGGGGGGCCGGCCACCTGCCTGTGGGAGGGCATAACCTGTGTGGCTCCCCCAGCCGCCTGTGCTTACAGACAAGCCCGCGAGCAGCAGGGCACTGACTGACCCCCGTTCTCCCCACCCCAATCCAGGAAGTGCTCCTAAAGACCTTGTTCAGTGATGGCAGCAGCCCCGGGTGGCCAGGGGAGGTGGGGAGTGCTGTCTCGGGTAGATCTAGGGTGCCACCATTGCTTCCTCTCTAACACCTCCCTAAAGGTGGCTATCTGAACCTAGGTGCATGGTTGGGAGGTAGCTCCCAGCTCTGCTGTAGACACCTCACCCAGCCCAGGTGGGCACCCCTGAGCACCCCTGTTTGCTGAGAAGCTGGACAGCCTGGCCTTCATCCCCAGTGCTGTCCACAGAATGTTCTGTGATGGTGGTAACTTCCTCCTCTGTTCCATCCAATGTGAGGGCCACTAGCCAAGTGTGGCTGTGGAGCACTTGAGATATGGATGGTGCGACTCAGGAACTGAATTTACAATAATGTAAAATTAAGTAGTCATACATGGCTATGTACTTATTGGGCATTGATGCTCTAAGAAACACCTTCCCGGCTTTTCCCTGGGGCTCCTGGGCTGGGCAGGCTCCTAGCCCAAACCTCCCCCGCTGTGGGGAGAGCAGAGAAACCAGAGCCTGCTGAGTCCCAGTGGGCTGTCTGATCCAGCAGCTTCCACTCTGTTTCCTGGTGGATTGAAAGTGCCAGAGCCCCCACCCCCACCCTCAACAGCAGCAGTCTTGCTGGGGTTCCCCCTGGGCACACTCTCTCTCGTCCTGGGGAATCTTCTGTTCCCCTGCAGACCCAGCACCAAGCCTGACCACGTCTACTGAAACCCCTGCCTCCTGTAGGCAGAGTGGGCGTTGGAGGGCCCTGTTCTCAGGGGCCTCTTTGGAAAGGGGCTGATGAGCTCATGCATGTTAATATGTTGTGATGAAGGGCTGTCAGGGGACTCTGTGCAGCAGCCTGAGACCCAAGGGCTTGCTTGCTGGGGCTGGGAGCTCAGCATCTAGCCCCTCTCCAGGGCCTACCTCCCTCTGCTCCCGAGCCACCCTGCCTCCAATGGTCTCAGACTCCCTACGTGTTCTGTGGCCACTGACCTCCACTGGCTGTTCCTTCTGTCTTCCTGCCTGCCTCTGGCCCCCTCTGTTGTTCAACTCTTAATTGTCACTCAGAAGTCTGGGCTCCAAGATACCACTCTCCCTAGCCGATACTCAGATGCTCCATCTAAACAATTTGAAGGGAACCCAGTATGCTTCCTGGGTTTCCCTGGTGGCTCAGTGGTAAAGAATCTGCCTGCGTTGCAGCAGTCACAGGAGACGTGGGTTTGATCCCTGGGTTGGGAAGATCTTTGGAGGAGGATATGGCAACCCACCCCAGCAACCTTGCCTGGAGAATCTCACAGACAGAGCAGACTGGCAGGCTACAGTCCATGGGGTCACAAAGAGTTGTACCCGACTGAAGCAACTGAGCACACACACACACACATGCAGTGTGCTTCCTGTTTTGTTTTTGTTTTTGTTGTTGTTTTGGCCATGCCCTGCAGCATGTGCGAGCTTAGTTCCCCAACTAGGGATCAAACCCATGTCCCCTACATTGGGAGCATGGAGTCTTAACCACTGCACAGCCAGGGAAGTCCTGCTTCCTGGTTTAACTGTGCTGGATTTATCTCCCGGCCCTCTCCGTGGGGACATGATGAGGACTCAGGGTGCTAGTTGGATGACCTGCTGTGAGGAATGGCCCTGGAAGCTAAGAAGACAGCCTGGGCAGAGGCACAAGGTGCATTCAGGAGGCAGGAGGTAGGGCAGGGCCATCTGCTGTGACAGCATCAGTCCTTACCGGTGCACACTCACACCCCTCTGCCCCCAACTCCCTCTGGGCTGCCTCCTTGGTGTGAACAGAAGCCTGTTGAGTCTGTAAACATCAGTGGAAAGGGTGACAGGAGCAGGGCTGGAGCCGGAAGACAATCCACAGGGAGGGAACAGGAGGCCCCAAATAAATCATTCAGGGCCTGACATTTGGAGCGTTTGAGTTTGAGACCAAACACAGATGCCCTTTAGATAAATACATTCTTGAGACGTGTTCCACAGGAGAAGTTTATGACTTGAATAGTTTTTTAGTGTCAGATGAGCATCAGGAAGTGTTTTGTTGAGAGACCTTCTCTTAAAAGCTCAGAATCCTTCTCCTCCCTCTGGCCCTTTAAACAGAAGGATACAGGGATCCTCAACAAGGGGAGCTTCTCTTTCTCCAGGTTCCCTGGGGATTGGCCCTGGGCTGGGATTGCTCAACTGAGGAATGTTCTGGAAGGTTCTGAAGACCTCAGTGCTCCAGGCCAGCAGGGTTGGGGGTGAGGGTCTCTCAGGAAGCTGATTTAGAAGCGTAGAAGTACCCTCCTCACTCAGAGCAGCTCTCCCACTCCCCACCCCCAATTCCTCTCTCCACAGAGGTCCACAGGAATGAGAAGGGCTGTGTGGAGATCGTGGGTCCCCCTCAAGCCTACAGAGGTTGGCAATTTTCTGTGGGTTGGAAACTTTACAAAGTTCCCCTATGCTGAAGCCCAGGAATACAAAGGAGCTGGGCTCACTGCAGGCCCTACGCCAGAGAAAGGAGACATGAGGAGAAGGTCAGATGCAATCATGTCTGGAAGCTTCTCCCTTCTGGCTTAGAGACAGGCCCCTACCTGCCCATCCCGGGCTCTGTCCCAGGACCTCCAGGGAGCCCTGCGGCTGCTCTCTGCCCAGCTCCAGCCCGGACACCAAGTAGCCACTGATGGGGCTGCTTCTACTACCCTGTGTGTGCTGCTCAGCCCTTGCCCTGCCCCCCAAGACAGGGGCTGCATTGTGAGGGGTGGATGCAGTTGCAACCTCTGCGAATTGTAACCTGTCCTTGAATGAGGCTACCATGGAAGAACTCACCACAGATTGTCTGTGCTGTGACTCAGCCACACAGGGAGGCCCCCTGGCTGAGCCAGGCAGAACTTGGGCTTGTCTTTCCACCACACGTGGGTGTGGGTGGGCTGGGGGCACACAGGAAGGCCTAGGACCTGGCTCACGGAAACCACATGGATGGAACTGAAAGGAAGCCCATGTGAACTTTGTGGGCACAGCAGTCCACCTCCTAGTACAGCTGTGAGATGAGCACTCAGGTGGTGGGGGATGGGAGAGAAGGGACCACTGTGTCTGTGCTGTTCTCCACACAGGACATCTCCCGGGGGCAGGAGAAAGGTTCTAATCAATCAATACACCAAGACTCCACACTGATTTCAGGGAGGGCCCCTCGTTTCCCTTAGGTGACTTCTGAGGACACCCGGAACCACATTTTCAACCACTCCTATAACTGAGAAACTGCTGTAACTGAGAAACTGAACCTTGGCTTTTCCACGTCTGTGGATAATTCTGCCCTCCCACTCCACCCCTCCATCTCCCACCCCCTAGCAATGGCCCTCAGAGGCCTGTCTCAGACCCTCTCTTTGCCCCAGATCCCTGGGGTCTCATGGAAAGCTGATTCAGAAGCTTAGAAGCATCCTCCTCACTCACAGCAACTCTCCTTCCCCTCCCCAACCCCCACCCCCTCCTACCCACAGGAACCTGATGGCTGGTCTACAAGATGTATTTATCTAAATGACCAGATCACTCCCTGTCCTAGTCATTTCATCCATGGCTGTGTCAGGCAATGAATGAACAGGGAGACTGATGCAGAGAGGCCGGGACTGAGCAGGCACCTGGGTGCCTGCTCTCCTCCCTACCCCCGCCCCGGGGCCCCGAGCTTACCTCCTTCGCTCCTGGGACTTGCCCAGACCCTCATCAGGAGTCCACCTCAGGGATGGAAGAGAAGAGTTTGGATGAAGCACCTATGATCTTCTAAAGCTTCGCTCCTGCCTCATAATTGTTTCCTTACAGGATCCAGACCCTTCGATACAGCTGATTCTCTAACACCATTCACAACCTTTTTTTGTTTTCTTCACGGTTGTCTTGGAAGCAGCTGCCCACAAATGCAAGCAGCCTTCGTCTTTGGGGGCTCCTGCGACCTTGCCTATGGTGGGGGGCAGGAGGGAGTGACCTCTGTTTTATTTCCCAGGTGGATACCCAGGCTGCAGAGGGGCTTTGCCTGGTTACCCATTTGTATCTGTAATTTATCAGCAATCTCAAAATCCTAAAGGTTGAATTATGCATGTCTGACCCCTGGAAGAAAAGCTGAGTGAGGTTTCCCTGGGAGGCAAAGCTCTGAGGCCTGAATCATCTCTCCTAGAAGAGGAGGCCGGCCTTGAGTGAGCACAGTGGGAATGGCTCATGGCTGTGGAGAACCTACATGGGGGCAGCCCTGGACTGGAGCTTCTAACTCATTCAGGGTCACAACACCCGCCTGGGTGGGAGTAGTGCCCCATTTTCCAGGCAGATTGCTGAGGTGCAAACCCAGCTGTTCCTTCTCTGGGCTTCTTGCCCTCACTTCACTGTGTTCCTGGTTTCCAAATTCTAGTGCAAGGCTGGTCAAACACACTGTGAGCCTGCCCCCAGGTTCTAACTCTGGGTGTGGGGGTAGGGTGACACATTGTCCTCGGGACTAGATCCCTGGGGCTGCTGATGCCGCTGGTACCCGGCCCACTGGGTGGGGATCAGCTGCCCAGAGCATGGTGCAATGGGAGAGACACAGGTGAGGATCTCAAAATGGAAGGTGCCTGCTTCACTCTGCTGCTTGCACGCCCTGTTCCCAGTGAGCCTCCCCTCCTCTGTGTCTCCTCCCTTTCTGCAGCCTCCATCTGCCCCTGGCTGATGCCCATGGCCCTGGCTTTGCTGGGAGCCCACCCAGAACTCACCTTCTCTGCTCCTCTTCAGGGACCCACCTGTGTTTACAGACAGCTGTCTCCTCCTAACACCCGTTTTTTTCAGCTGGGTCCCTCATGGGAGACTCAGACCCGACTGAGTCCACTGGGTGATCCAGCACACTCACTGTGCAGGTAAAGGGTGGTCATCTCTTTGTTTTGGCTGGATTCTACTGCCATCCAACTCTTGCATGGGGTGGAGCTTCAGAGAGTCTCCAGCAAACATGATTCTCTCATCTGCAAAGCAAGTGGGCTGTCACCATCACCCAGAACATGCCTGCTCCATTCCTCTGCAGGGACACACCTGTATTTGCAGACAGCTTTCTTCCCCTAACACCCATGTCTTCAACTGGGTCCTCAGAGCAAGACGGTTATTGCCATCATCCTGATGACCACATGTTTGGCTCTCGGGGACCTGGTCTCTGCCAAGCCATGGTCCCTTGACAGAGGCTAATTCAGGTCCTGTGCATGGCCAAGGGGGACTGGGGAAAAAGAGGAAAGAGAGGATGCCAGGGGACTCTGCCCCTTAGTCAGAGGCTCACAGGCCCCTCCAGACAGCGCATATACATGGCGGTGGTGGTGCTGGCAGCAGTGACTCTGGCTGGCCTGTGCATTGTTATTTCCAAAGACCGAGTCTTTGAAGCAAAGGAATTTTCATTCCTTTTACATTAATGAAAAAACTTGCAACCAGAGGAAGCACCCCACTAAATGACTGATGCTCCACAAGATACGCACTGTTCAGAAATGTCTCCTAGTCAATGAAGAAGTCAGTGGAATAAATAGTCAGTGGAATAAAAAGTAATCTGGCTACTCTAGGAATTAATATAAAAACATCAGATGCAGGATTTATAAGGGATGCCACCTCCAGCTAACCCTCCCTGGGTTAAATACCCCAAGGATGATGATTTACATCCTGTGCTGCAGGGCTCTGCCAGCATAATCGATAGGGGTGAGAAATGGGGCCACCCGGCCATGCTTGCCTGCAGGGCTGGGGAGGGGAACTGAGGGGGCACAGGGCAGCCCTGCAGGCTGCTAGGAGCAACAACCCATTTGAGCTGTCTGTCCTTTCTTCCCCTTCCTCTGCCTCACTGGTGAGCTCCAGACCCGTGGCCCACGTGTTTCTGGAAGCCTGGGCCATGGTCCCACTGGTCCTCACCCCTATGCCCAGCTCCTCCAGGCCTACAGGAGGCGGCCTAGGGAGAGGAGGGCAGGGCAGGCTGAGCCAGGTGCTGCCAAGACCAGAGCAGTGGGACCCGCACCCCAACCCTGGAAGCCTGGGCAAACCTCCTGACAGTAAGCAATCACACAGCCATCTTTGCTCTGCAAGAATTACTGTCCCCAAGTCTTGGTTTAGGGTGAAACTTGCCTAAGCAACTATTTATTCCCACTGTCCCAGACTTAGGATCTGCTGTTGGATTTAAGCCCTTGTTGGGCATTCCTGGGGTGCTTCCCTGAGGGAGCTCCAGGCTGGGGCTCGTGCCCGGAAACAGATGGGCCTCACTGCAGCTACAGGGCTGGCTTCCCTGCTGTGCTAGGTGAGATGTGCATCATCCCCACTCCTCCATGGTGAGGGCTATGCCTGCTCAGTTTTGCCCCAGTGTGCACCAGCCACACTTGGCAGGGGCTGGGCAGTGGGTTGGACCAGCCAGTGTCAGGGCCAGCCAGGCTGCCCCTGGGGGGTGGAGCGGGGGCCAGAGGAATATCCTGTCATCTGGCCCTTGATGTTGAGGCCCCGGAAGAGGTGAAAGCAAGGAAGACAAAGTGTTTACTTACTCCTCAGCCCCTCCCTGCCAAGCCTCCCATGGTCCCTCAGCCACACTCTCTACTCTGGAGTTGCAGCAGCTGTTGGGGGAAGGGGCACCAGCCTCTCATCATGCACTGCCCAGCCCTCTGCTCTAGCATTAAGCCTAGTCATTGCCCTTCAGGAGTGTCATCTTCTTCTCTAACCATCCAGCCCTCAAGGGAAATTCCTGTAGGGCTGGCAGTGAGGAAAGTCTGCGGGAAAGAGAAACTAGGGTTCCTTGTTCTTGATCCCACAAGAACCTGGCCCTTCCCCGGGAGGCCTACTGGTGTCTCCTTAGCACATCCACCCTGAGCAGCCTGGCTGAGTGCCCCGGTGTCCGCCACACTTCTGTTCACACCCACACTGAGTGGGCCCAGCACAGGCCTCCATGCCTCATGTGAACTAAAGCCAGGGACAAGTGACCCTGAGCAATCTCAGGGACAGAAAGGCCCAAAGGGACCACTCGGTCTAAGCCTTATCACAGAAAGACTGAGGTTCCACTGAGACTGGCCAAGGCCACAGGGTAAAGCTGGCCTCCTGGCCTGAGGGCAGTGCCCTCTGCCCTCTGCCTGCCAAATCACCCTGATGCTGGTCTAGGCTACTGTGCAGTCATCCTCAGTCCTACTAAAGGGAGAAACATAAACTCAAATACGATTTTCATTGTATCAGGAGTTGAATGGTGTCCCCCCAGATCCATATATTAGAGTCCTGACTCTGTTAGCTTAGAATGTGATCTGATTCAGAAACAGGATCTTTACAGATGTAATCAGGTTAAAATGAGGTCACTGGGGTGGGCCCCAATCCAATATCACTGGTGTCCTTATAAAAAGAAGGAATTTGGACAGAGTCAGGCCCAGAGGGAAGGTGAGGTGAAGAGACATAAGCTGAGGAGAGAGCCCGTCGAAAGATCCTCCCATCACAGCCCTCAAAGGAACCAGCCCTGATTTCAGACTTCCGGACTCCAGAACCGTGAGATAATAACAAGCCATGCAGTCACCGGAAACTGATGCAGACTGGAAAGAAGGTCCTGGTAATGAACATAGAGCACTATTAATTTTACTTTTTTGGTGGGGGGTGCTTTTGGTGTTTCAGATTTTGCTGTTGTTTAGTCACTAGTCGTGTCTGACCCTTTGTGACCCCATGGACAGTAGCTTGCAGGCTGTTCTGTCCATGGGATTTTCCAGGCAATCATACCGGAGTGGGTTGCCATTTCCTTCTCCAGTTCCAATTATTTGTATGCTTTTAGTTTTCATTATGAATTCACAAACTGGGGTGTATTTATCAACGGTCAGAGACTCAGGAGAGGATGCTGATGGGGAAGTCTGCTCAGTGCATTCTAGGAGCTGAGGCCCTCCTGGGATGTGGGTTCCCAGGTTGCTGGGATAGAGGGCAGAGAATTGCTGGATATGTGTGTGGGCCACTGAAGTGTGAAATGGATGAGGACACTATAGCCCACATTTCCCGCTGTCTTAGTGATGTTTTCTGTCCACACTGATGGCAGTGACCTTGATCAGGAACCCCATGGTGACCCATACAGGGCACCTCCATCCAGCCAAAGAGATGGAAGCAATGGGCTACTGAGTGCTTACTTGTCCCTTCACATAATAACAGGTCAGTGTTGTTCTAGTGAAAAGGACTTTGTGGGCATTACTGCTGTAGGCGTAATCACACAATATGAATTCTAAACAAAATCACAGACCCCCATTTGGTGAAACTTATTCCAGGGAATTTCAGTGTATTGTTTGACACCCTGTTGACTCACACTGCTTAGTGCATTTTTGCTCTCACAGCAGCTCTGTCACTACTGGGTTTCAGTGGAGGCTTAAAAAAAGCAATTTCTCTGCAGGCCACAGCTCTAAGATCACAGGAGGGATTCACAGACCTCACAACCTTTGGGAAAATGACCAAATATCAAAACTAGTACCAAACATTTTGCTACCAAGAAGACATTTCCCATTAAACAGAAACCCCCAGGGACTTCCCTGGTTGTCCAGTGGTTACAAATTCACCTTCCAATGTAAGGAGTGTGGGTTTGCTCCCTGGTCAGGGAGTTAAGATTCCCACATGCCTTGAAGCAAAATAAGTAAATAAAACAGAAGCAATGTTGTAAATATGAACTTTCCTGGTGGCTCCAGACAGTAAAGGACTTGCCTGCAGTGCAGGAGACCTGGGTTTGATCCCTGGGTTGGGAAGATCCCCTGTAGAAGGAAACGGCAACCCACCCCAGTATTCTTGCCTGGAGAATTCCATGGACAGAGGAGCCTGGCAGGCTACACCATGGGGTCGCAAAGAGTCAGACACACCTGAGTGATTAACACTTCCACTTTCAATGCTGTAACAAATTCAGTAAAGACTTTTTAAATGGTCCACATCAAAAAATCTTAAAAAAATATAAATAGAAACCACTTCCAGGAATGAGACACTTCCTCTCCCACATATGGCAGACCCTCTGGAGTAGCTCTCACTGACCCAAATGTACTAGAGCTCCCCCAGGACAAGGAACTCTGTGTCCACCCATATTCTCAGTCGGTCATCCACAGAGCAGGTGCTGCGTCCCTGGGTCAGAGAAATTCAGGGAAGTCCAAGAGATCATCAAGGGCAGCATTCTCACTGTCTATTACTCAATAACAAGCCATCCCCAAACTGTCTTAAAACAACACCGTTATTTCTTTTGCTCACGAGTCTATAACATGGGCAGTCCTCAGCAGGCATACCTTGTCTCTGCTGCACTCCGCTTAGCTTAGGGTGGCTCACAGCAGGACTGGAATCACATGACTTGTGTCATGTAGAATCACATGGACTTCCTCACATGACTGTGTGTGGTGCTGGTTGCTAGCCCAGACCCTCTGCCTTCACTGGAACTGTCCACCAGGGCACAGACATACAGCCCTGTAGGAGCTGGGCTTCCTTACAATATGGCGGTCAAAGTCGTATCACCTTCTGTATCCTCGTCTCCAAAGTCCCCCTGCATCCCTCCGTCACATTCTATTTATCATAGCAGTCACATAGTCCAGCCCAATTTCTAGGAGAGGGGAAACAGAATCCATCTCTGGATGGGGGTGGTGGTGGCAGGATTCTGGAAGAGCCGGCAGGACAGAAATATTGCTGTGGTCATTTGCAGCCTGCGACATCCTGGTCCAGAGGTCACACTGGGGAGTCTGGGTCAAGGGGGCAGGTTCCCAATGTGGTCCACCATCAGGAGTTAGGGACAGAGTCCAAAAATGCCTCCCTACTGCTCCTGAAGTGAGTCTGAGCTAACACTGAACAGGCCACACCTGTGTCCCCTTTGGCTCCGTAGGCCCATCGGCACAAAGACCAGCAATAATCCTCTCTCAAGACTCCTCAGCTTCAGCTGTCTGTAATGCCAGGACTCTCTGATCTATGGAATGAGTCATCAGTGGCATCTCCTTCAGCAAATGACCCATTCAAAGGGAAGATTTGTCATGCCTGGGGCATTTTATGAATGTTGTTGCTTTGTCTGGCAAGCTGTGATTCCATTAGGAAAAACAGCCGGCATGAGATGATGCTGCCAGGGCAGATGCTTGGATCGAGGGCACATGGGGGGGACCGGTGACCCGTACCGTGGCTGCTTCCTCCCACCTACCTGAGGGGGACCCTGGGTGCTCAGCTCCTCCCAGCCAAATCATAGAGTGGAGGTTGCAGGCTCAAGCTTGCACTCTACATTTGTGACACCTGTGTGAGACAAAACAACCCTGAGCTGGGCTCCCCTGGACCCCAACACAAGGGAGGAGCTGGCCAGGCTGCAAAGACAGCTGTCTGCACCCAGGACCCAGGCCCATGCCCTGGTCTTCCACTGCCTGGTATGGGTGAGTGTGCACCACCACCTGAGGCCCGTGCACCTGTTCACAGGTGACACTCACCTGGCAGCGACAGGCAGCAAAGGGCTCAGCTTCAGGAGTGCTGGATGCCAGGGGCACACCCTCTCCTCCTTCCCTTGCTTTCCCCATGAGGCCTAGCACAGTGCTGGGCACACACAGGGTCCCGTGGCCTCCTGCTCATTCTCAGAACAGGTCAAGGAAGACATGGACCTCAGGGTCTCTGAGATGGGGCAGAGTGGGCTGTGGCTGTGATGCTAGGCCGGGCTGCTATGAGGACCCCAGAGGGCTGGGGTGGGTGTGTTCCTACCCCTGGTTGGAGTTCCCTCCAAATTCTGGATCAAACTATTGGATCTGAGACTCAGAAGGGACTGCAGCCATCTCCAAGGTCAATGGAAGAAAAGGGAGCACTTGAGTCCTCAGAAAGTGAGGGTCCTGGGCTCCTTGGAGCCTCTTCCACTCCTGGTCTGACCCCCGCATTTCTCTCCTTGTCACTAATCCCCATGGCCCCTCCCAGAGATTCTGTCCAATTACTGAGCCCTTCCTCAGCTGCAAACCCCCTGTCATCAGTGCAGAAAGGGTTCAAAGTGGTGCCTGCCCCAGGGTGGGGGTGAAACAGAGCAGGGTATGGGCGAGGGCTCTGGGAACTGAGTGTGATAAGGACAATCCACGGACATCTCTCTTCCTCTTCCCAACACTGCCCCCCAAATGTTCCTATTCACCCGGCAAAGCTCGACCTTGGGTGGCCCAGTTTTCTGCCTCCCCCGAGTCCTCGCCTGGCTGGAGGAGGTGAGGGAGGCTGTCTGTGTTCAGGACCCTCTCTCCACAACAGTGGTCTCAGCCACCCTGGTTGCTCGCTCCCTGTCTTCTGTGCCTCCGCAGCCCTCACAGCCACCTCCCTGGGCCTCCAGATCTCTTAGAAGGACCTACTCAGCCTTTTCCAGTCCGTCTGCACTACCCACTCAGTCACAGCTCCTGAGCCTTGTGCATCGTCTTGCTGCAGCTTGAACCCACTTCTCAGGCTTCCTGGATCACTCCCTGTCAGAACATGCTGGAATGCTCCTCATCTTCAAACCCAAACTCCAAGACCTTGTGCCTATCCCTTATTCCTTGGCTCTTTTTCTGGGGGGAGGAGGGGCCTCATTGCTCGCAGGATCTTTGTTCTCCAACCAGAGATCGAACCTGTATCTCCTGCAGTAGAAGCATGGAGTTTGAACCACTGGACTGCCAGGGAATTCCCTCGGCTCTCTTGACAGGTGTTATCTTTGTAACCACCTCCTTTTCTGGCCCCTGTGGTCCCTGCAGCCCCCTGCAACCCCTGTGGGCCCCGCCCTGCCCTGACTCTGGCTTTGTCTAAGCCTGAAAGCTGAAGGACCTCCACCCAATGGGCCAGAAGTGACCCTCTGCTGTCCACGTACACTCAGCTCCTGGCAGCACTGGACTGCTCCTCCACCTGCCTGCACACCCGCACCCCCTCCTCCGCCCCCATCCCCAGGCCTCTCCTCACTTGGCTTCCTGGATACACCTCCTCCTCTTCTTCATCTGTGTGCCTTCCTTGTCTCCATTACTAAACATGGATGTGTTCACAAAAGATCCCCAACCTGGGCCGTCAGTTTAGCCCACACTGACTCCTCAGTGACCGCATCCAGACCCAGCTTGAAACCCAGTCCACCCCCCCCCAACACTCTCCTCCATCCCCCATCTATTCCCAGCCTCTCCTCCCCACTAAAGTCCACTCACTAAGCTGCCTGCCCTCCATGGACTCTCTGCATGGCCCCCAGAGGGCATCTCAGGTTTAATGCATCAAAAGTAAACTTTTTTTTTTTTTGTGGCTGTGTCATGTGGTTTGCAGGATCTTAGTTCCCCAAACTGGGATTGAACCAGTGACCTCAGCATTGAAAGTATGGTGTCTTAACCACTAGACTACCAGGGAATTCCCAAAAACAAACTCTTAATTTCCACTTTTCCCATCCCCAAATCTTGCTTGTCCTTCACTTATTCCCATCTTAGTAAAAGGGTTCATATTCACTCAGTTTCTCAGGACAAAGACCAAAGAGTTACAAGTGATTCCCTTCTCTCTTTCATACCTTGAATCTGACCCAACGGCATGTTCTGCTGGGTCTCCAGAACATACTCAGAATCTCATCCATCTGCATTGGTCCAAGCTGCTGTCCTCTCCAGGCTGTCACAGTGGCCTCCTTCTCAGGCTCCCACCATTGTTTCATCCCCTTCCCACAGTCCCAGAGGGGTGCTGGGGAAAAACTCAGCCCGTTGCATGGAGCAGGCAGCTGAGGTCCCAGCCCCACCAGGGTGGAATCTCAGCAGCTGCACCAGCTCACCTGCCCCTGAGCCTGCATCCTGAAGGGTAAGTAGTCCACAGCCAGCTCAGATGGGTGGCTGTCACCCATCTGATGCTCACCCACCAACCTCTGCTCACCCCACCTCCCTGACCTCAGCCTCCCCCTGCCTCCTCCTCCCCTCCCTCTTCTCCTCCTTCTCACTCCACTTGGGCTTCTCCAGCCTGTTGTAGGTGTGTGCTCAATTGCTCAGTCGTGTCCAACTCTTTGTGACCCCATGGACTGCAGCCCACCAGGCTCCTTTGTTCATGGGGATTCTTCAGGCCAGAATTCTTGAGTTGGTTGCCATTTCCTCCTCCAGGGGCTCGTCGCCTCTTAGGGATAGAGCCCTTGTCTCCCTTGTTTCCTGCATTGGCAGACGGAGTCTTTACCACTGAGCCACTTGGGAAGTGCCCCGCCCACCCCAGGACTGCTCTTCTTTAAATATAGCAAGCCTGTTGGTACTGGGGACTCTGCACTGGCTGTCCCTTCTATCTGGGAGATGCTTGCCCTTGACCTCTCCTTCACTTTGCCCAGATGTTGGCTCAGATGTTCCTCAGTGGCCATGCTCTAAGAAGCAGTCTCCCATGCTCTCCCTGCTCCACTGGGCTTTCTTTAGAATCCTGTTATGTTTGCATGGTTATATTTGTTGGTGTGCTTTGCACGTGCATGTATGGGTTTACATGAATGTAAGCTTCCAAGAACAGGGAGTTTGCTCTTTTGTGTCCCTAGTGCCTAGAATAATACTTGGAACATAGTAGATGCTCAAATAGCTGTTGATTAACTCAGTAAATGAGATGATGTTGCATCCACATCAGGACATGTGGGTTCCTGGGCCTTCCCAATAGCTGTGTGCTATTCCACAGGTGGACATGCTCAGGTTTAATTATCTGGCCCCTCACTTGAGGACATTTATCATTCTTATTCTTTTGCTACAATAAACAAAGTTGCATTGCACATCTTTGTACACCCATCTTTGCATTTATGTGTGAATATAGTGAAAAATCAACAATTACAGGCTCTGCACTTGCTGGATCAAGGAGTGTGTGCATTTAAAGCTTTGGTAGATAATCCTAAATTGTCACCCAAAAATATTTTTTACCAAATTATGATTTTTGAATTTTTAAAATATTTGAAAATCCATATGTCAAAGAATGAATTAGCCTCACTCCTTTAAAGAGCTCTTGAAACTGAGATCAGGCTCTGCGACTGAGTGTCATTTCACAAGGGTGAGACTGAGTCTCAGGGAGGGCATAGGGACTGTCATTCCTTGGCCATGGCCATGGTAGTCAACACACTCCAGCCCTGGGGTCCCACACCCTAGCCTCTTTCACCCTTACAGAATCAGCCTTCAGTGCCTGTCACTGGCTGACTTTGGGAAAAATTAAGGACGGTCACTGAGAGTGGAGGGCTGTTATTATTCTGTATTGTCAGGAACTTCCTGAAGCACCAACCCAATAAGGATCTATTCAATGCTGGCTATGTGCTGCAACAGTGTGGACACAGCCTTCAACAACCCAGAAAAGCTTGGCCTTCAAAGAGCTTGCAGGGCATTCAAGGAGACAGATAATGAACAGGAGAGTACATCAGATGGGAAGGAAGGATATGAGAAAGCCAAACCAGCAGAAACCGTATGACTGCCAGTTTCAGATGGGGCTTCAGGTCTTCACACCTCTGAGTTCTCACACTCTTGTGCAGCTCCCTCCCTCCAAGTTTGAACTGGACCTGGGACTTTCTTTTAATGACTAGGAAAGG